>NC_081190.1:91443570-91743570 GCF_902713425.1 Acipenser ruthenus | reverse complement strand
TAACCTCACTGTAGTGTAACTGGTGAAGTTTTAGTTTTAATACAGCGACTGCTGTTTTAAACACATTGAATATTATGAAGTGCCCCAGGTCCAACACGTTGTTGTTGTTGTTGTGCTATAAGATTTTTTTTTAAATATAGCATGTCCAATATTTTCTGTAGTAGTAGTAATAATAATGATAATAATATTTTGCGTAGTACAAACTCTGAAAAAGGGATTCAAATAATTAATGCAACCATGTTAAATAAAGTAAACTCTTGTTTGGTATTTAAGGTTAATTTTGGTGAATTTACTGTTTTCTGGAATCAATTGTATCTTGAACTGACTTGTTTTAAAGTTCATGCTTAGCAGATCTTCAGTCAGAAAGTGTGACAATAGAAAATAGCATTTTTTATTAATTTAAATTATTTTTAATAATGTAGGGTTGATGAACAGACTGGGCTAAATCTAGGAATGACAAACAAATAAGAGTATTTGTGGACTACATTGCTGAGGCAGAAAGAAGGCAGCTGCAAGAGAATAAAAGGTGCAAAGTTTCTGTTAGTGATGTCAGATGGTTCAACTGATAGCACTGTCATAGAAGAGGTATATGTATGATTCTGCCAGAAAGGGCTGGTGACTGTGCAGTTTGTGCCCATGCAGTCTGTGGAGACGGCAGATGCTCAACACATCTCAGAAGCTATATCTTCATGAGGCAGATTGTTTCAGACCCTGTTGAGACTGCTCATTATGTTGCTTGTTTTTACTTTTTCTTTTGTCGTCATTGCCCCCGGGGAACGATGTTGGCCCGTAAAATGTCTGTGACTGGTGGATTTTTCCATCCGCTAGCTATGGTGGCTAGTGCATGAGAAAGTTCATTTCAAGCCCTGTAAACCAGTATTTTAGTAATTGCAAAAAGAACCACTCCTATCTCTTTAATTTAGGTAATCAGTGAGCTCACCCCCTGGTTTTCCAAGTAGCTATTGGGTTAAAGTACAGTTAAAGTCATTAGAGCAGTAAACTAATTAATTTTATGAAAATGCACTGTAGCACAACCTAAGCGTCACTGATTTAACTAAAGGCTAAACAAAGCATTTCTAGACATCTTGATCGTGCTGCAATTAAAACTGAACAACATGTGCAATACAGCTCAGCCCAACAATATCTGCAGTTTGGAGTGCAGCAGAAGTCACCCAGTTGAGCAGATCGCATTGTTCAGCCCTTTAGCAGAAACATGTATGGGAATCCTGTTCTCCCTTCTGATGGCTGTAGTCTTCAGCAGTTGCAACAGCTTGTTGAACTCTTAACTCAGTTGACTTCACAACCAGCCACATCTCCCCCTTAGAACAGCCTGTAATGGATGCCTTGCTTGAGCTGGCAAGTCTTAAGAAATGACTTGGTCTTGAGACTCCACACAGCTTTCCAAGCTTAGGCATCTGTCGTGTTTCTTATAATGGCCTGTATTGACAGCCACACACACAGACTCGCTTCAAGTGGAAAATCGAGAGCAGTTGTGCTCTCGCCGTGTGGCATCTGTCTCGGTGCACAGGGAACAATTAAAGTGTTGTACTGTCTGCAAGTGTCTCTGAAGGCAGAGCGCTTGGTGCCTCGTAGCCCAAGGTGGGTTTGAGTACAATCAGAGGAACTACCTGAGGTTTGCCCATGGGGTGTCTTGCTTCAGGTGATACATAGTAGAGTTTACAAAGTTATGTTAACTTTCTTACTTTTGCAATGAGGTGCACAACACATGGTTTAAAATGTACTGACAGGTCGGATCTGGTCATCCAAAATGTCAGTCAGATGTATTTTAAGAAGAAACCATTTGAACAGCCACTCAATTCTTTGTGTACCTTTTATCTCAAGGGGTTAAGACACTAGGCTGAGTTCAATTTAACACCACCTTATGGTGATAACATTTAACAGTGTGATAATTCTGTTTAAACTTTATCATTATACAGTAGATTAAGAAAGTCTCTTTAAAAAAATGTATTTAGATGAATTTATAATAATGTTTTATATTTTGTGAGAAAATGTGTGTTTGTAAGAGCTGACACAATTTGTCAGTCCACAGGATCCTGCAGCATATACCATGACCCCTCTTAAGGTTACAGGGTTGTATTTATTTTGCATATTAACTTTGTTCGATTCAACATTTAAAAAATAGGCCACAGTGTAACATATTGGTAACTATGGGTGTGCCAAGTCACACAGAACCGTGATATTTTTCTTGACGATACGATTATCGATACAGTGACCCCTGTATTGATACGCTGTTACTTCAAGTAAAATTGTGTCTGCTAACATGAGCATGCATTAATTTGTGTCCTACACTGATAATTAGTTGTGCAATTGGCAACTTAATTTCTTCGATTATTGTATAGGCATTTATCAACTATAATCGATGCATTTACATATTCAAATAACACTGTTGTGCATAATACACAAAAAGGCATAACTTACATTCAGATTAGAACACTTCCAATTTATAAAAACATACAAAGGTCTTTTTTTAACAACTGAAAATGTGTCTGCATCAGATGTCCCTTTTTAAGATTGTAATAATAAAACTACTATATTTTAACAGAAGTCATTTCTATCTGAACTATGGTTGTTCATTACAGTTAACATTATGTCCAAAGCAAAGCAAAACCATTTGAATTAGTCTCACAAATCCTGACTAATTTAACTACCATACTAAATTCCACTTCTTTTTATATAATATTGCCGTATAATCCAAACACAACATACTAAGGTAAATCAGTAGATTTAATATTGGCATTCTTTTAAAATGATTACACATAACATAAGGTATATGCTGTGATCTTGTCACTTTTAAGTGCCAAAAAAGCATAGACTCACCAGTGAAACAACTTTACTAATTTTACAAGGGATATATCCAATGCGAATGTAGAAGCCTAAAATGTGTATCCTAGCAATGAGCTGATGTTGCCGGTGTCGTAACCAATAGTGCCTCCCCATATGATAGTGTCTTTTTGCTAACTGCACATGTCAGAACTTTGAAGACATGCGCAGAGCGCAAGAAAATACATAAATACAAAAAACAGATCTTTGTCAACAGGAATAGTTCCTGCTGCCTTCAAAACTGCTTTGGTTAAGCCTTTACTTAAAAAATCTAATTTAGATTCTACTAACTTGAAGAATTTTAGACCCATTTCTAACTTGCCTTTCTTAGCTAAAGTTCTTGTAAAGGTAGTAGTGAAACAACTTAACATATATCTGAACAATATCAATGTCCTTGAAAGATTTCAGTCAGGGTTTCGATCTGGTCATAGTAGAGGCTGCCATTGTCAGAGTGGTAAATGACTTACTGATGAGTGCTGACTCTAACTCCATGTCCATTCTAGTTCTTTTAGACTTCAGTGCTGTATTTGATACTATGGATCATGGTATTTGAATTGACCGTCTGAAAAGCTGGGTTGGCCTGACAGTAACTGTTCTCAAGTGGTTTGTCATATCTAACTAACTAGGGGAGTCTGTATCAGGGTTATCCAATATTACTTGTGGTTTCCCCCAGGGCTCTATTCATGGTCCAGTATTATTTTCTTTGTATATGCTGCCACTGGGGGAAATCATTTGTAAACATAGCATAAACTTTCACTGTTATGCCGATGATACGCAACTTTTATATTACTGTAAAACCTGGTGACTACTGCTATTTCAGTCTTACTACAGTGTCTTGCTGACTCAAAAGTTGGATGTCTCAAAATGTTTTGCAATTAAACTCAGATAAGACGGAAGTCCTGCTGTTAGATTCTCAGCAACAACTAGAGCTTGAAAACTCCCTAAAAATGATTTGGGCAACCTGACCTCTAATGTAAAATCTGATGTAAGAAACTTGGGGGTTATATTTGATTCTGGTTTGAGTTTTGAGGCACATATTGGAAAAATTATAAGAAGTGTCTTTTTATCACCTATGTAACATTGCTAAAATTAGGTATTTTCTTTCTTTGGCAGATGCTGAGAAACTAATTCATGTTTTCGTTTCAGTAAGACTTGATTATTGCAATGCTTTATTTGCTGGACTTCCACATCACGTCTTATCGCGTTTACAGCTTGTTCAAAATGCAGCATCGATGGTTCTGACTAGAACGAAAAAACTGGCTCATATAACTCCTGTGTTGGCCTCATTGCACTGGCTTCCAATACATTTTAGAATTGAATTTAAAATCTTACTATTAACATATAAAGCACTACATGGCTTAGCACCGGAGTACCTAAGAGAGATTCTGTCCCCATATAAACCTCTGCGCACTTTAAAGTCGGCTAACGCTGGACTTTTGTGCCTCCCAATGGTAAAATTGAAAAGGAGAGGAGAAAGTGTGTTTTGTTTTAATGCTCCCAAGCTGTGGAACTATTTGCCTTTCTCTAATAGAGATGCTGCTTCAGTCAGCATTTTTAAATCGAGATTAAAGACTCATTTTTATAGATCAGCTTTTTTAACCTAATCTAGATATAAAGTTTCTGTTATCTATTTTGATCTGCTAACTTTGTATTTTATTTGTTTTTCTTATTTATTTTATTTTTGTCCTATCTAGATATTTGCTATTTATTGTTATTATTAATATCTGTCTGTCTTGCTTCTTGATCGATACATACTGTCTGTAAAGCGCTTTGAGATACCATGGTATGAAAGGCGCTATATAAATAAAATAAATAAAAATGGACTACCTGTCCGAGAGTTACACACACATTACATTAGGGCTTCTGGTTTTCTGTGTTTTTGGCTGTCTTTTTGCTTATCCTTTATGAATTAATTTCACAATCAACACATTTCTCAGTTTTAATTCAGAAACTAACAGACATTAAACAGTGCTCAGTCATTTTAATAGGAAAGTAGTTAAACACGATGAAAACACAAAGAAAAACCAGAAGCCCTCAATATATTATTCAGTGTGAACTCATCCATGGCATTGCTTGTTGCTTTATTTATATAAATGAAGGTTTTGATGAGGTATCTTTTTTTTTTTAAATTAAAATAACAATACACTAAATTAACATGCCGACTACATCCAAGAAGTATTAAACCATTATAGTATTGAAAATAAAACATCAGTCATGTTTTTTTTTAATTTCCTGTTTACAATTTATGAATTACATGGCCCAGCTTCTGCTAGCGAAAGCAGCGGTCCCTTCCGGTTAAGTTAAGTGTATCGGTCCAGGTTCCTGATGTGATTATAAGCTTGTTTCAATTTTAAAAAGAAAACTGGGCATGATTTATTGATTGACACTTAACGGCTCTTCTCACTGATTGGTAGATGTGGGCATCCAGGGCGGGTTTAGTATCCTGATATTGTTAAAGTGTCCTTCCCGCGACTTGTACAACTAGTAAAAAATAAGTATTTTACATACCCCAAAACAAACTAAAATGTTCCATTTTACTCAAGTTACTGGAAAGCAGTCTCCTTTTAAGCTTTAAATCAGCATTTTGGTAAACAGGAAGCCTGCTTCAGTGGTTACTATGGAACTCCTCCCGTTGCTATATGACGTGCGCAGGGTAAGGAAATTAAAAATAATTTCATTATTATTTGTATTTCATACAAAAAAAAAAAAAAAAATCATATTAACGAAACTGTACAGCTCTGTTATGTGCCTGTGTGTAATATTTGCCATGCACACAGTGCTGTGCAGTGATTGTCATGTCACCTATATGCAATCTTAGCGGGAAATTAAAATACTACACACTGTAAACAAGAAAATGGATGTCTCTAAAAAGGCCCAAAATGTGTCTGCAGCAGATCACGTATCCAGCCGGGGTTTTACACAGCGATGGAGGTAAGCTCTTGTTCTGTATGTCCTGCAATGTTACTGTAGATCACTACCGAAACTCGTTCTGTTGACTGGCATTTAGACTCACCGAAAAGAGAAAGGCGGAAATCCAGAGCAGTACTGCGACTGCTTTACTTGCAAAGAAACAAAAAACGTGACTTCCATATTCCAAAAGTCCACTTATTAAATTTTGACCTGGCAGAGGCGTTTGTTTGCGCAAATATCCCTTTTAAAAAATTGGACAACCAAAGGTTACGGAAATTCTTCAGACAGAGTGTAGCAAATGGTGGAGTGATTCCTTCATCAGCCCAGCTGAGACGTGAATACCGTATTACTTCGAAATAAGCCACCCTCGAATTAACGCGTCACTCAGATATCAGCTTTTTAATAGACGCCACCCTCAAATAAACGCCGCTCTCAATAAAGAAACGCAAAGGTATTTTTTTTTTTACCCCTGCTCAAAAAATAAAGAAAGAAACGCGCAACTCTGCCTATGTACATGACACCCCCGAAGAGACTGCAACCTCAATCCAGCATGTAATACAAACTAATGTACACCCACCTTAGTAAGCATATGTTATTTTACAGTCCTGATAGACAACCCAAGATGAACTACTTACAGCACAGCAGTCCTTCACATCCCTTTTTTTCCCAGCAGTTCAGTGCCAGCACAGCAGGGGATAAAACAAGGCCTGTCTGTTTACCTCGTCGTCAGCTTGGATGGTGAAAACTTAAACTCAGAGGAAATTAGAGCTTTGCTGGTCTCTCTAAGCGCTATCCGAAAGCTGGCTGAAGATATCTTCTTCTAGGGGGTTTAGTAGTTTTGTTTTTTATTCAATTGGAATTTTACTCAGTCCTGTACAATTTTATATAAAATAAAAAAATGGGTTACTATCTATGAGAAGATTTAGTTTTGGTTTCTCTTACAGAGAAATTACAAACAAGCAGGCAAATTACAGTGAGAAAAAAAGAGTAGGATATATTTTAGTTTTAACAGAAATCATACGGATATCACCGTGTAACAAATTATTATTATTTTTTTTTGGTTCCTGGGTAGTAAGTGTTATTTCCTAATTGCTTATGCCTCAAAAGTATAGAAAATGGCTATTAATCCCCACAAACTTTGCTTTTGTGACCAGGACAGTGATATTTTGAAATTTACCTATTTCCAAAGAGAAAACGGGCGAATTTGTGTCTTTTCGTTCACATAAAGTCAGAAAAAAACAACATATGAATCCAAATTAACATGTATTTATACTAAAGTAATACAAAAATGACTACAAAAGATTTAGAAGTGATTAGTTTTTCGAGATTTACGATTATACTGTAAATCACTTTCACGAATCAGCCCCCAAATGTAGTCTCCCATCATGTTCTCGTTATACTGTCCTTGGTAGCGGCGCTTTGAACGCCGCTACCAAGGACAGTATAACGAGAACATGATGGGAAAATTGTGTTACATAGTGTATTCAGAGGTAATATTTTTCTTAAGAAAAACAACTGCATCGCACTCAATTACCGTTCTCTCTTCTCTTCTTGTCCTGCCCCATAGCAAACAATACACACTCCTGATTCCCTGGTACAGTACTCCCCTGACCTCCCAACTCCCACCTAATAGGCTCTTGTTAACTGTCAGTAAATGTACTGTATTCAAGCCCCAAAAACACAAGAGTATAGTGCTGCAGATCGGAGCCTCTCATGGCACGGTTTCTAAAATGCCTTAAATCATTAAATAAAAAAGTGCAGCGTTTGTGAAGCATAGAATTATTAATAAAGGCTGCCCTCGTATAATTGCCACCCTCGTTTAAGGGCCGCAGTCATTTTGATCAATTTAAAATAAACGCAGCAGCGCCAAATTTGAAGTAATACGGTATTTACCTAAAGTTGCCGAGTATCGCAAGCAGGAGATTATGGAATTGGTAAAACAGTCTGGTTGCTTGTCAGTGGTCACTGACAAGTCGACAGATGCACAAGATCAGTATGTGTTACACATTTTTTGTTTTGCAAGACCTAAATGGTGAACGTGCACCTGATGTACTGGAACTGAAAGCTGAACTTTACCTACAGGCAAAAAAATAAAATTTACAAGAAAAACGTATGATTTTTAAAAAAAATTAAATGCATCATATGCGATCAATTTCAATAAATCGCTCCGGCTACAAACATTGCATCCAAATTATTGGGGACCCTTACCTCAGCTATGTTACGCTTTCTTATAGTTTTCAGCAATAAAACAAGGCTAAAATTGAGTGCCCCCCCCCCCCCCCCCCCCCAAATACACACGTCGGATTATAAGATACACACATAGTAATAATGAATAACAGTTTTCACAGGAAGTATTTATTGGTACACTTTCAAATTCGGTTACAAGCTTACCAGTGTGCCATCAATCAATAATATAAACAAACGTTGAAACGTACAATTTTACTTTAAACATTACAAATACGTCTGTGTACTAATAATAAAAAACAAAAAATAGTATTTATATTACTTTATTTAGAGTTAGTCTCTCTTTTGATAAAGTATCTGAACTGAAGAAAACACTTTATAACGGACATCTTATTCAGCATTCGTTTTATAACTAAATAAATATTAGCCTAGGCGTATTATGTGGTTATATTTCCTAATATAGTTACTTTTTTTTTTTTTGCTGCTCTGGGAGACGAGGTGCTTCAGCTTCGCGTCAGCCCCGCTCCAGCAGCCGAACCTGGGGCGAGCCCATTCCCTCTTCCCCTCTCCCAACCCGCTCTCCTTCTCACACTTGGTTTGCTTGTCTGTCGCTTTGAACTGAACTCCTAACCGCCGTTTAGCCAGGTTATTTATATTTAGAAACTGCAAATTTAAAATGATCCACAAGTTTTTTTGTTTTTTTTTTGGAAAAAATATAGCGTTAATTACATGGTGCTTTATGCATGGTTAATTCATGGAAAATTAGATTTGTGCTTCACTATATATGCATTATAGAGAGGGAGGTATTTTATTTTGTATTTTAGTCAGATGCGTGTTATGTGTCCCGCAGCACTCCCGACCCCCTCTCCTGTTTATAACACTCTTTGGTTATAATGCTCATATTGTGTGTCCCCCGAGACTTGCGTTACAGCGAGGGAGCACTGTATATTAAAACACATGAAACGTGTAAATGTTCTAATATAACTGTCAAATACATCGGATTTACAGTGTTTTTCAATGTCTTTCTTACCTCTCTTACAAGTTTCTCTGAAGCAGGCTGTGATGTCTTTTCTCTCCGTGCTGCCAAAACTTTCTCTGCCCTTTAGACACTAAATGCCCCTCTGTGACATCACACGAAAAAACCTTTCAGGAAGTGAACGTCAGTACCTCCCCTATCCATTGATATGTGTTTCAAGCCTGTACTGCCAAGTACGGTGGCCCTGTAAATCATCAAAACAAAGTGCGTTTTTTTTTTATCGTGTTTACACGATCGCTGTCCTAGAAGCCCATTTCAGTATGATAGTGTAAACACGATCCTGGTCCTTAAAAGGTTATACAAGAAATACAACAAATGCATTGGAGGAGTGGATAGGTCAGACCAGATGCTGGAGCCGTATAAAGCTGCAAGGAAGACCACGGCATGGCACAGTAAGCTTGGCACGTACATGGTCCAGATCTCATTGTGCAATGCTTACATAGTGTAAGTACGGCACCAGAGCTTCCACTCGCATTCCTTGAATTTCAGACTTCTGTGATCTCCAGCCTTTTATTCGTTACACAAGGAGTACCACAGACTGAAAGAGCAGAAACTGTGGCAAGGCTTCATGAATGGCATTTTATTGAACTCTGCTACAGTCTGGGAGAAAAGCCTGTCCTCAAAAAAGGTGCCGTGTATGTTTCCGCAAGGACATATGGAGGGATACACGGTACTACTGTCCACGCTGTCCCTCTCAGCCAGGTCTCTGTTTGGAGGAGTGTTTTGATAAGTACCAGACAATACATGAGTACAGGAAGGACTAAATAAACCTTCAAAACAAACCAACGTAACCAAAGGCAGTAAAAAACACTTTTTTTTATTTCATGCTGCAACACTAACATTGAAGGGAGATGTTATGTTACCTATTTCTTAAATCCTTATGTTGTGCAGATTCAGAAAATGTATACTGATGCCAGGGTATCTCATTCTTTGGTGGCGTACTGGGCACATAGAATTGGGATGGGTGCTATTGACCATAGACTGTTTTTTTCAACAATGAAACTAAAGCTGTCAGATTCAAAGGTCCAAATATTGTGAGGAAAAAAAAGAAAAGTATGGTTTGCCTGGAGCATTTTAAATGGAACATATGGTAATTTTGATGTAAAACAGCTAACTCCCAAAATCACACAATTCTTGTAGCACAGAGCATCAAAAGGGCCTCAGCACACAAGGGGTTAATAGACTACGTGTTTCTTAATTAAATTCTTTTCATTAGCACTTTTCAGCTTTACATTCGTAAGGATTTATGGATGCAGATTAAAGTGTGGTCAGCAGTAGCGCCTGCCAGAGAGCAGGACTGTCAAGCACAGGCTATTTAAAGAAGTCAGTTTCATTACATTACATTAAACCAGACAATAGTTTTATTGGCCAGACATGGTGTTTAATATTGAGACTGGTTGGAGTAGATCTCCTGTTTTGAAATTCAGATGTAGCTGCTGCTAAAGCCCCTTGAAAAGAAAATAGTAAATGGAATCTGCTGTGTTGAAATCTAAAATCATGTAATTTTTGGCTGATTTTGAAAGTATGCATTCTGTCTGATTTTTATAAACACCAAGCACATTTATCATCAGATTTGCAAGAGAGCTTGCAGTGTGTCGTGTGTTCTTCTAAACTCCTACAGAAAATCTAATTACCTTGGCAAAATTAAGTTTCACACCCCTGCTTGTACAAGCAAAAATGAACAACAAACCTAAAAACAGATAGCTGTTTTCTTCAGGGCTTCATTGTTACTCACTCAACTACATGTCTGCCAGTTTTAATTGACTAACTAGTCTGGTAGCAAGCATACTATACTTGCTACCATACTGTAAAACAGAGTCATTGCAAACCATTTGTTAGGTAGCCCTTTAAATCTTTTGTTTACAGTAACTGTGTTGACAGCGATCCAGATAGTGGTGCAATCTATTTCCTAATCAGCTATTGGACAGGTAATGGTCAATTCATTGATTAATCATTGCATCTAGAGCCATGGTCTCTATGTTCCTGCTCTCTCAGGGTAACGTGCACTTGTTGTTCCCTGTGGTTTTTTAAATCCCTGGATCTCCATTGATTTAGAATCCCAAAGGGACGTTTACCTTCACACACATTCAGACTGGAGAATCAGAAGTGTAAACTCTTCTGCCAGGATTCCATTGAGATTGTGCAGTAATAAAGCGAAAGAAGATGCATTCTTTAGTTGGTATATGGACATGTGAAGTAAGTGAAACCTGTTAACACAACGGTGACAGACACGTGTGTATTTCAGCTTGCAGTCTGGATTTCACACTGAACTGTTTACTTAAAACCTGCTGAGTTTAAGACATTTCAGTTGTGTATTGCCAGTATTGTGTTTAAAGCTATCAGAATAAACTAAGAATAATCAATTGTTTAATAAAAAGCCGCCGTTCTTCCCCCAGTGTCGTATACATTTGCACTCATTTTTCCTTGTCTTGCTTTTGATAAGGTTCTTGCAGATTTTAAAGGTATGTTATACAGGCTGAAAACAAGAATATTGCAGCTAACACAATTAATGTTTGAGATATTTACATGTACATTTTTTTTTTATTGCAAAACCTAAATCGTCATTTATGAGAATTTTTTTTACAAGCATTATTTTTTACAAATTTTCTTTTGTGTTTTTGTTTTGAATTACAGCCAACTATCTTGGTGACTCCCCCTCCCGGATTTATGATTTTACTGCCTTGGTGTTTTGGCTGTGTCATTGTTTGTACTGTGATAATAACTTTGTTGTCTTTTGACTTGAAGTACCTAACGGCTTACCTGAATCTTGCTTAAGCACCTCCGTCAAAAACAGGATTTCTGTGCGGTTTGTTTGTTTGTCTTGTATCCAGTTATCAATGTAAATGTTTTTTTTTTTTTTGATGCAGCACAATCTTCAGAGCTTGACTTCCTTATCAGAAAAAGATAATTCATTTTCAAAATTGGGCAAAGCAATAAGCGTAAAAAAGTAGTCCCTTTTAAAAATAGCCTGAAATTTGTATAGCTGGATGCTTACTGTGTTTTATAGTAAACATTAAAATAGAAGGATTTTTGGAGTAAGTCCTCAATAGCAGTTTTTTTTTTAAACCTATTCATTTTGGTTTCAGAGCCATATCTTGAAAAGAGGCATTACTGTACTGTATCTGTGTGTACAGCATGCTGCTCTCTTGGGTTGCATTACATTCATTTTAAAAGCGTTCATGGTCATGCGTTCATGGTCACCCACCCAGGGACCACGGGAAAACACTGACTCTCAATCCATGCCTCTACATTTGCTGTCTGAAACTACTGTTATGTAACATGATGTACTGTGGAACCTGCTGTTGGGATCTTCTCTGGCTGTTATGATTAAGGAGACATCACTCTGAAACATCTGTGAAAATGTTTTATGGTGGCTTGAAAGCCACGACGGTCCCAGTAATTCATTCTCCTCTTTTCTTCTCTTGCAGGTTGACTGGGTCATCGGGATTCCTCACAGACGGGCCTGGGAATTACAAATACAAAACCAAGTGCACGTGGCTCATTGAGGGCCAGTAAGTATAGACCCCCTGATTTTATTAGGTTTCAATTTGGGTTCACCTCAGTGCATCAAAAGCATCTGAGATTATTGACAATGCACTCCTCTTTTCATAACAAAGTAGGGCTCTAACGAAAGGGTACGTTTTGACCTTCGAAGGTTCAGAACACATTACTGAAGGAAGGTTCGATTCTTCGATGATACTAATTTGCATAATTTACTGCTGCTGTCACCATAGCTACTTGTTTATATTTGATTGAAAATCCTATTATTTTACAGGTAATCCATATAAAACATGTACTTGCGATATATACAGTAAGCTTGCATTGCAGCAGCACCAACTGCAGTTGACTTTGGCAAAACAAAGCTTTATTTAACAGTCACCGTTCCAAGCAGGTTCAGTCACAGTCACATTTTACTACTACTGCTACTGCTGCTACTACTACTACTGCTACTACTACTAATAATAATATGAATTTATGCTTGTCAAGTGACCCCAGAGATTGCACAGTTTGCATTCATCTTTTTGTACCCTAGGTATTCAGTACACATTTTACTGAAGCACTACAACTGCTATAGGTACCCCCCTAGTGCTTTGGCTTACTGTAACCTGCTTCATACATGGCTTTAGAGTTGCTGCGTATTTGGTAGTGGATTTTTGTTTACGTAATATGCATTATACAAATCAAAAGATCAAATTGTGTGCGAGAGACATTTTAATGTGCCATTTTTATAGTATTCGCTCATTATCGGTTTCAGTTAAGAGGAGAAAAAAAAAAAAAAATAGCCTGCGAATTGCCACCTGACAAACCTTTTGAAGGTTTAAAACTATCTTTAAATTCCTGGCCAGCGAACAAACCTTCAAACAGACCTAGCAATAACTGAAATACATGTTCTGCAGCTGCTCTTCAGTTCTAGCTGCCTGGCCATAGACATCTGTAATCTATTTGAAGACTTTGGCTGATTGAGCCAACAGTATGTTACAATAGTCTATGGCAGGCAACTACAACTGAGTAGCAGCTTTTCAAACTCAAGTGAAAGTACCTCAACATAGATTTACAAAAATAAAATAAAACATCACAGTATTTGAAGAATTGCATTTAAAGCTACAGTGCTCTGTTTGTTTTGCCATCTAACTTAGAACATACACTAAAACGTTTCACTTAAAACCGTGAATTTGTGATGGGCCTTTAGTGTACAGCAGTGGTACTCAATTCCATTCTCTGGCGGGCCAGACAAGGCAATGTTCAAACCTTGGGGGGCCACAGGGCGCTCAAGATGTGCGTAGTGGTGGGGGGTTGTTTAAATGGTCATGAAAATCTGACTATCCAATCACACTTTACATACAGTAACAAAACGTTGCAACACTGCACTTGCACCTATCAAATAATACATCTCAGAAATAACTGCTTACTATGATGCAATGTTTGATCGTCATTAATAATAAAAATAGAAAGCAAATATAATTTCCTGACCAGTATTCAAACATCTTGCAAACAAATAATTATACAAATTTCACTGTAATGCTATTAAAACAGCATGTTATTAATTAAATTTTATTAAAACTAGAAATGTTCTGACAATTACTACACAGCAAGCATTCAAGTTAAATAACGAAAGCACTTATGTTGTATAAGTTTCTTACTAAGCGCCTGATTAAAAGTGTAGCACGTGTCTAAATATGCATGTTCTAGCTCCAATGTGTTTTAAAAGTAAATGAACAATTTCTAAATTAAATACATGACATGACAGTAAACAGAGGGGAAAATAAACTTAAGTGCATATCCACGTGCCGTCTTTGAGAGGTGTGCCGTAGGTACATTTCTTACTGTTGCCAAAATAAGCCCAAATAAAAGATCTTTGACAGGCTTTGAAAGGCAAATTCCCTTGACTGAACAATTCTTGGTTTATCATATGAAAAGTAAAGGAAATATAAACATATGTACTTAGGTTTTTCATTTATTTTTATAATAAAACCAAACTGTTTCTCATTTTAAAACATACAGCAGCCGCTCTCAACTTCCCAAGCCTTTTCGAGTGATGTGCATTGCCTGCAGCTCTATCCCCCGATTCTGACTCTCTCGCCAAATCTGTAGCATCACTTTGTTGTTGTTATTTTTTACGTTAATCCCACACATCACTTGCCATTTTAGACACAGACGTGGATTTTTGGCTTTGAATTAATGTGCAGCAATGTTTGTAAGAATATTCAGATAGTTTCACCGCACTAAAGAAAATAATATTACTACCGCTGTTTTCATATTGCACAAAGCCTTCTCTCACTGCTCAGCCAATGAGGCACTCAAACTAAGCAAATGGGCGGAGATTTGTGACGCATGCCAAAATGATAGCTCATCAGAATTAAAGCTTGGCCAATCAGCTGACTTGTTCCTGTATTAGGCTGCCAAAAACCTGCTTGTTAGGGGAAGCAAATACCCTGTAGATAGCGACGACCTTATCTTTGAGTATCAGCAATTTCAGCTTTTGTAATGGACAGCTGACGCTTGACGGGCCAAAAGAAAGGCTCTCGTGGGCCACCTATTGAAGAACCCTGGTGTACAGGTATACAGTAAAATCTAATATACTGTA
Source organism: Acipenser ruthenus (assembly GCF_902713425.1). Taxonomy (NCBI): domain Eukaryota; kingdom Metazoa; phylum Chordata; class Actinopteri; order Acipenseriformes; family Acipenseridae; genus Acipenser; species Acipenser ruthenus. The sequence goes on along the minus strand of NC_081190.1, from coordinate 91,728,514 downwards.
GTGGTGTAATTGGCAACCTAATTTCTTATTCGATTATCGTATCAATGATAATTGATGCATTGACGTTTTAGTTTTTCAAAATAAAGAACAAACATTATTTTTTTTAAACAGAAGATCCAGTAACTAAAACACTGTTGTACGTAATAGTTAAACAAAAAGTCACAACTTGCATTCAAATTAGAACACTTCTGATTTATATAAAAAAAAAGAAATACAAAGGACTTGAATTAACAACTGCTAAGAATATGCGTGCGTCCGCATCAGATGTCCCTTTAACATTGTAATAGTAATAAAAAATGCTGTATTTTAACAGAAGTCATTTCTATCTGAACTATGGTTGTTCGTTACTGTAAACATTTTATGTCCAAAGCAAAACCTTTTAATTAATCTTACAAATCCTGACTAATTTAACTACCATACTAAATTCAGCTTCTTTTTATATAATATTGCCAATTTAGTGCAAAAAAATGCAGACTCACCAGTGAAGCAATTCATTTTACACAGGCTATATCCAATGCGAATGTAGAGGCCTAAAGTGCTTATCCTATCTGAGCAACGTGCTGATGGTTATTTATCTACCGTAATAGCACTAAAAGAAGTGCACTCTAGGTTTTAATGCAAACCGGCAACAGGAGACTTAAAACTGGGTTTTAATTCGATGCATCGATTCACCAATATCTGATTGAAGCTTGGGAAATTAAGAACTGATGAGCAATAATCCATGCATTGATTAATTGTTACACCACTACTGGTAACTCATCTGTGCAACCCAGTTTTCACCAGCGAAGTAACTCGACTCATTTTACACGGGGTATATCCAACGTGAATGTAAAGGCCTAAAGTGCGTATCCTAGCAACGAGCTAATGTTGTTATACCGTAATAGCACTAAAAGAAGCGCATTCACACACACTCAAGGTTTTAATGCAAATTGGCAACAGGAGACTGGGTTCTAATTTGATGCATTAATTCACCAATATGTAATCGAAGCATCGATTTAATTGTTGCACCACTAATATACTGTAGGACAATTTACTCAACGTGATCCCAGCTGAATTCACCTAATTGGTAAATTTATTGTTTTGATATCTATCTACTCCGAAGGATTGCTACAGTAAACAGAAAAGATATGTAACACAGACCTCTATATTCCTGTTTTCCAGTATTCTTTCTAAGGTGGCAGTGAAAGTTGTTTGTTTGTTTGTTTCTCTCTTTTTTTCATTAGACCCAACACTATTCTGAGGCTGAGGTTCAACCACTTTGCTACAGAGTGCAGCTGGGACCACTTGTATGTGTACGACGGGGACTCGATCTACGCACCTCTGCTGGCCGCGTTCAGGTAGGGAGAGGCAGCTTCCTTTAGTATTGGGTTTAGTGCTCTGGGACACTGCTGTGGCCATGCCTATTAAAAGCTAGAGGTGACATGATTTACTGTTATCATAATAGAGATATGTAGTGTTTGTATCATGACCCACAGAATCAAAATGTACTCTTTTAAACAGGGGAGATTTAAACATAAACAGAGAATGACATACTCTTGGTTAAGTCCTCATAGCAGTTTTATAGGCTTTGTTGCAAGCTTGTTTTGTTGAGCAGGCAGAGGTGTGACGATAGAGCCTGTAATTTAACAGATGGTCAGGGTACCCTACTGTCCCCATCCTTAGACTGTAACCTCTTGATTTGTTACTACATCAGGTCAAATACAGCTGGACAAGCAGTTTGTATTGATCTCGGTGGCCCCTTTGTGTTTTTATAGTTTTTATAAACATTATGTACAGCAACTACTTACTAAATTCACACTGGGTCCCTTTCAAATGGACTCGGTCTGGTTAATTTTGTTTGAAACAGTGCTTGCTGATCACACTTCTCTGCGAGCAAAGGGACCGAGTTTGTTTGGATGCAAGCTAGAGTTATTGTTTTTTTTGGTCCTTCTCAATTTTTTCAGGACCGAGTTTGTTTGTGTTCACAAAGCAGTTTGCAAGTGCACTCGGTTCATTTATATGGTCTGTGAACCGGATGTTAATGTCCTGCAAGGAATATTGAAAGATGGCAGCTATTGATGTACTGCTCTGGTTTTTAATATAGCATGTTTTAGATTCTAACATATTGCTGTGGAAAACGGCACTGGGGGAGCACTCCGCTAATTTAAGTAATACATTTCTTCAATGCCTACAGTAGGTGAATAATGCAGTTTACACAATTCTACACAGTTCTACTGTCGACCAATAAACAAAGTAACTTGAGAAAAGACTTTTACTATTTTTATGAGTTTTGTCCAGTTCGGCATGGATTTTAGTGTCTGACCACATTTTCTATCAGAGCTTCAGTTTCTTGCACTGTCCATGTAGTTTGATTACCAGATTTCCACAGTGAAAAATGGGAAGTTTTATTTTTTTTCTTCAATTCACTGACGCTGTAGCAACTCTAAAACCGTTAACAAAAATACAATAATAGTTTAAAAATTAAACATCGGGTGAATTTATTGCAGATAACTCATTTTTTTCTTTATATTGTCAATGTGTGAAGGAAATGATTTGTTGTATTTAAATGTATTGTTTGGTTTGTGTGTTGGTGGTGGGTGGCAGGGATGGGGGTAATTCCTATTCCTGCCAAAAACATGTGTGTGTGTGTGTGGCTGGAGCCACATGGGATATAAAGGGAGAAATCATTTGTTTTGGTGTGGGTGTTTGGAACGAGGAAAGTATGTGTGAGAGACGGGAAAAACAAAACAAAGTAAAAAGAAAACAAATGCTACCCGTGCTGGAAGCACCAACACGGTGCTTGTTTCGAGGAGGTCTATTTTGTTTGTGTGCAATACTGTTTTGTTACACCTTTTTATTTTGGTTCTGTGAGCAGTATTTTTGTTAAACCTTTTGATTTATTTTTGGTTGCAATAAAAACTGTGTACCAGCGCTTTTCACCTGCAAATACCTGTCTTCCTCTGTGTCAGCTTCCTGGTCTGGACACTTCACCACTCGAGCAGTCCTGTCACACATGCTGTGTTGTGGTGTTGTGTGTGTGTGTTTTTTTTTTTTTTTTTTATGAAGATGATTGAGGAAAGCACCCTTTCTATTAGTCACACTGGGTTATTACAGAAAATTCAGTTCATTTAGCATAAGTTATTAAGTTATTGAAGGTTCAGTGTCATAATCTGCTGGTATTTTTTTTTTTTTTTTTATGGGATGTTTGGAGTTTTTTCTTCCTCCTCAAGTTTCAGTTTCTAAAAAAAAAAAAAAAAAAAAAAAACCCCAAATAATACAGATGTCTTTTTTAAAAGCATTTGTATTATTTTTATCTGGTAAATATTTCTGTATTTGTACTGCAATACTAAGATGTACCTGTGCTGGCCCTGTGGGCACAAAGTGAATAAACACATTTTTTTTTTAACATTATATTATATTCAAAGAACAAAACAAAACCAATAATTTTAAAAACAAAAAAAATCACATCTTACATATGTTACATAATCTATCAAATGCACAGATTCCAATACATTGTTATATTGACTGTACTGTTCAGGTGTCGGTGCCAAACAAATGATTTGCATAAAAGTGTAGTGAGAAGTTACATAATTACATAAGCCTATACATAATTTATTTACATTTAAAAATTGTGTTATATGTATTGACAGGGATGTAACGGCTAAATAAATGTCAGTCACCATCTGGAGTGTTCTGTTTATTATGGGTTTTTGCTTTTTATTGCCATCAGTAACTTCATCCACGATGCTTTCATTTCAGATGATGAAGCATTGAACTTGTGGTTTTTGTAGTACGACAATTTTGTTTAGCATTGTTACTTACATACCACGGTTTTCTCATCCGGTTCATCAGAATGCTTCCAAACATGGCTTCGCTAAATATATAACAAACGTCAGAAAAAAATGCTTGTCATTAACTTTCTTACCCCCGGGGACTGCATACCATACCACGCCTACTACAGCAAGAACACAGAGTGCACCAATGAAGCACCAGATCGACCGAGAATAAAACCCACTCCAGTGTCTTTCTGTTGCACTAATTAGAAAAACTACTTGGAGCTAATTGCCAAACACCTTCGTTTTCAGAATAGATTTATAGCCCTAATTTTTTTAATGTAAGAGTTTACAGAATTGGTTAGATAGCGATACGCATCTTCATATTGGTAATAGTAGGGAAATTCTTAGTACTGCATGAGTAATTTCTTTTTATGTCTTGTGGTGCTAAACCTTTTTTTTAATTTTTTTTAAATAAGCCCCTGAATCTGCAGTAGATCTTTGTTAGAAGCAGAGTCCTTTATCTGTCAAACCTGCTCTTGAAACTCAAAGCAGTCCTTTCTTACTCCCACAAGCTGCTACACTAGTTTGTAATCAGCCGTTTTAATTCAAGTTGCAGTGACGGTTTGAAGATGTTGCTTCTTTGTACAGAAGTAATATTATGAATTCGATCTGGATCAAGTTCTTCACAGGTGAGGGTCCTTGGTGTGTGGTTTTTTTTTTTTTTTTTGGGAACAATTTTTTTTCATTAATTCCTGATTTTCCCCCAATATTGGAATGTCCAATTATTATTCAACCTGGCTCACCGCTGCAACCCCTGAACTAACTCGAGACGGGGACGAGCACATGCGTCCTCCGAAACGAGTGCCGTCAGCCATCTGTTTTTCTGAGCTTTCGGTAGTGTCCTGCATACTTCAGAATTTTTTTTATTCAGGTCTTAGATTAAGAAAAAGCTCATGAAGTAACATGGCTGATATGTGAAGGAGTACCGCATGTACCATTAAGTTACAGAGATATAACTATTTGTATTTTGGCAACCGGCCAGCCACGGGTCTCTGGTTTGTGGTGAGACAAGGACACCCCAAGTGACCTAACCCCTCCTCGCCCAGGCAGTGCTTGGCAAATTGTGCACCACCCCCTGGGAACTCCGATCCACGGTTGGCAGTGGCATAGCTTGGATTCGAACTGGCAATCTCTAAGCTATAGTGGGGTCCTTGGTGTTGATCGGGCTAAGTTATCATTCCAAGAGAGACAACTGAAGAAACAGCTGCCTGGATTTGTGTGGACTGCATCACAAATCCAAGCAGCTGTTTCTTTCTTTGTTTCATTTAGAATTAACCCAATGACACCAGTGATCTTCACCTGATTGTCAGCACTTGATTTATGTGGAGAGCTCAATCCAAATTATGAAATAATCTGTCTGTGCAGCAATATTGTGGATTCCCACCCAATAACTTTTGAGGTCTACAGGGAATGTGAAGGTGACAAGATACCTGTACTGTACATTACAAAACTGTTTTATGGTTACTTGATTAGATATGCAGTGATTTTAGCCCTCCCTCCCATTTAAGTATTTTTTTCAGTGGTGTTTTAAATTAATGTCATTAGGGGTATTTGTTATTTTGTATTTTACCTTAAATACTTAAGATTTTACTTTTACCATTCAGTATTATTGCTGTCAGATAGATATGAGTTACAATACATGTTTTAAAAAGATTTTGGGTGTATATGATTGATCTTAACTCTGGATAGATTAAAATTGTATTTCTCAGTGTTATTGACCCACAGACGCTGAGATCAACTGAATACTGTAGACCCTATTGTTTCTTTTCATGTTACTACTTCAATGTTTAGCATCCCTGTAAGGACCATTTTATATGATTTTGTAGTTCTGGGTCTTCGGTGCCTTGTATATAAACCATTTGACATGCCAACTTTTAGTATTTTCAATATTATTGAAACTCCTTGGGCAAAATCAATTCTGATCACGTGTTTCGTACCAGATTAATCTTGGAGAACATTTGAGGTACTAACTCTTTTGCAGTGTTCATTGATAGAAACAGTTAAGATGTTCAAATTTGGTACATAGCTGTATTCTATGATTCAGACTTAAGTTCCAAGAAAGGTTTGGTCCAGTAGCCTCCATATCAGTGATGCAGGTCACACCTGCTTTGAGTCTCTTAACTGTTTCTACACCGCTATATTTTATGACTGTTCAATAAAAATGAAATTGTTAACAAACAGTTCTATCTCTAAGTTAATGGTACATGCGGTACTCATTACTCATTCACATATCATCCATGTTACTTCATGAGCTATTTCTTAATCTAAGACCTGAATAAAAAGAATTCTGAAGTATGCAGGACACTACCGAAAGTAGGTATACACTCTGACGCTCTGAATCAGTCTCACTCTGACCTTTTGTGGGTCTGTCCCTTTTGCAAGTTCAAGTCTGCCTCGGGTCCTCAGGCCTTGGCAGTATTGATTTCATGCAGTTGGGAGAGTCTGTGGTGAATTCTTCAAGCCGGTTTGCATCCGCCAAATTTGCTACTTAAACAGAACAAAAAACAAGCCCTTGATACATGTATCTTCTGAATAGCGACTCTTGCTCCGGGCTACGCAATGCCCTGTCGAAACATTTACAGACCAATGCCTTTACGAACACAAGTAAACAATCATACTGGGGCACTTTTTAATGGTGTGGCAAGTGTGCGCTGTGCAGAGCACAATATAAACCTATGCATTCAGAACAGTTTGGAGGATGTTCGAGCTGTAACACATTAGTGGCAACAGCAAGAACACTGGTTGCACATTTAAAAAAAAAAAAAAGCGAGCTGGCAACGAGTGCTTTTAAATGGAAAACAAACAGAAATGCTGAACACAGTAAAGGCGCCACTAAAGTTAATACAGGCTGTGCAAACAAGATGGAACACAGTATATTATATGTTTTGAACGTCTGCTTGAGCTGAAGTGGACAGTAATTGCAGGTTTTTCAAACCCTGATTTGACAAAAAAAAAGTCTGATGCCGCTACTTTTGATCTAACTACTACTGAGCCAAGGTACCCCCTCTACTTCAGCCATTGGAATAGCTACAGTACTGTTAAGCGCAGAGAAAAACACTATGGCTAGCTTCATGTACCCAGTTGCAACAGGGATGAAATACAGACTGAGCGAAGTTCCCGCTGAAGCTTGTGAAGGGGACACAACACCTGCTTTGCTAAGTCCAAATGCACAAAGTTTGAGAGAAAAACTACTGTAATATTTATCACAGCGATTTCGTTTACATCAACTCAATGACCCAGGCGATGAAGTTATGCCACTGCTTTTTGCATCATTCCTTGATCCCCGATTTCGCAATTTGGATTTCCTATCAGAACAAGCCAAAGCCACTGTAGTTGAAACAGTGCTTTCCAGACTAGTTAGGCTGACGGACAGCAGTCCCACTAACTACACGAACTGTGCCACTACAAGTGACTTGCCAGTTAAAAAGAAAACAGACAGAACAAGCATTTACATTATTTTGTGGGCTGCAGTATCCAGAGGTGACCTCCAAGGAAAGCCTAATCAGACAATAAGTGATGACATATAGTGCCGTGAAAAAGTATTTGCCCCCTGTCTGATTTTCTGCATTTTTTGCATATTTTTGAAACTGAATGGTATCAGATCTTCAACCAAAACCTAATATTAGATAAAAGGGACCCTGCATGAACAAATAACACAAAAATTGGATGCATATCATTTATTTATTAAAGAAAGTTATGCAACACCCAATACCCCCATGTGAAAAAGTAATCTCCCCCCTTAGACTCAATAACTGGTTACGCCACCTTTAGCAGCAATAACTACAACCAAACGCTTCCTGTAGTTATTGATTAGTCTCTCACAGCGCCTTGGAGGAATTTTGGCCTACTCCTCCATGCAGAACTGCTTCAACTCAGTGACATTTGTGGGTTTTCGAGCATGAACTGCTCGTTTCAGGTCCTGCCACAATATCTCAATGGGGTTTAGGTCTGGACGTCCAGGTCCTGATGCAGCAATGCATCCCCAAACCGTGACACTACCACCACCATGCTTGACCGTTGGTATGAGGTTCTTACGGTGGAATGCAGCGTTTGGTTTTCGCCAGACATAACAGGGCCCATGTTGGCCAAAAAGTTCCACTTTTGACTCATCTGTCCATAGAACATTGTTCCAGAACTCTTGAGGATCATCCAGGTGCTTTTTGGCAAACTTGAGACGAGCATTCATGTTCTCCTTAGTGAGCAATGGTTTCCGCCTTGCTACTCTGCCATGAATCCCATTTTTGCCCAGTGTCTTTCTGATGGTGGAGTCATGAACACTGACCTTAGCCAAGGCGAGAGAGGCCTGCAGATCCCTGGATGTTGTTCTAGGGTTCTTTGTGACTTCCTGGACGATTTTATGCCTTGCTTTTGGAGAGATTTTGGCAGGACGGCCACTCCTGGGAAGATTCACTACTGTCCCAAACTTTCTCCATTTGGACAATATGGCTCTGACTGTGGTTTGGTGAAGCCCCAGAGCCTTAGAAATGGCTTTGTAACCCTTTCCAGACTATTAGGCATCAACAACTTTTTTCCGGAGGTCTTCAGGAATTTCTTTTGTTCGTGGCATGATGTACCTCTAGAACCTGTGTGCTGACAACTTCACTCTGATGGTAAGGGCCAAAGTTAGTCGATTTAATATTGGGCAGGGTTGGCCCCAATCAGGTCTGGTTGTTAACCAAAGTACTCAAACAGTTGACCCTAATTATCCCTTTTAATTGGGTTGAGTTAACTAGGGGGGGCAATAACTTTTTCACACCTGAAGATTGCATGTTTGATTACCTTGCACACCAAACAAATGAAAGAAGCACCAAACTGGTGTCATTTTTTCTCTGACTCCCTCTATATACTACTACAACCCACAAACAAATCTGACCAAATACAATGTGAAAAATGTGCAAAAATGCAGAAAATCAGACTGGGCAAATACTTTTTTCACGGCACTGTACCTCTGAAACAAAGATCCACTGCTTTGGTGGAATCTCATATGCCGATTTTTGTCTCGCTGTCAAGCAAATTATCTGCAGTGCAGTACGATTAGTTGTGGTGATGATGGTCATAAAAAAATTGATTGACCATAACCCTTGCCTGTCATTTAAACACTACCCAGATAATATTAAGCATCATTTTTATGTTGCAATATATATTACAATCAAACAACTAACTAAAGTCTGTTTCCACAGCCGTTCAATTCTCTCAATACTGTAGACTTGTTATTGCTGGATATTTATAGATCAATGGCATACTGACAGGAAGCCCCTCATTGCAGCCAGTCTGTAAAAGAATCAGTAAGACTAGAGGTAAGCATTTGGCCTGCTTGCCGATATCCTGTCTGAGAGAGAGAGAGACAGACAGAGATCCCTTGGTCAGTTGATCGGCTGATACTGTATATTGGCTGTGAGTAAATAAGACATGTCTATGGTTTACTGGTATGTGGGGAGTGGTGGTCTATAGAGATTTAAGAGCCTCTTGTACTAGGGCACATTCAGTATGTGAGCGCAAAAGGAGCCCCCCTATGCAGCTGTACACAAACACATGACAGCTGCACCGTACTTTTTTTTTTTTTTGTAGAAAATCTGATTTCGCTGTCCTTGCATGTCACATCGCAACAGGCATCCCCACTGTACTGTTGGAATATAATAGATGTATTCACATAACATACAAAGGGACCAGACCTGTGTGATTTTAAAGCTGCCATAGCTTGGGGGAAGGGTTATAAACTACACACTAACCCTTTAGATAACTCCATGTCTGTGGTAGATAATGGTAGCCTGCCCAGATTCAATATTGATTTATTTTCAAATTGAATTGAAAGTGAGGAAACTGACATTGTCCATTGGAAGGTGTTGACTGTATACGTCTACAAAAAGATGATAGGAATCACATTGAGTAAATTGTCAGTTTATTTATGTAGGTTGGAGGATCCTTTGTGCAAACTGAACAATTGTGCATTACCCACCAAGAGTGAGGGGACCTGTTACCCAGTGTGTGCCAAGTCTTGTAATCAAATCCTAATCTCACGATGATTTGTACCTCTGCCATTATTTTACCTGCGAAGCCATTCTAGCTGCTGAAAGACCCCACCCCTTTCCGATCGTCAGAGCAGCTTTAGAGTGTACTGCTTACTGGGCCTGACGCTGCTTTAATTATGTTTTCATATTGTGAATCAGAAGTTAAAAAATAAAATAAATACCAGTAAAATGTCTTGGAAAGATGACAGCTCTAGAAGTATGTGTGTGTGTGTGTGTGTGTGTATGGTTAAATAAAGCATTACAAGAGCCAATCAAATTATATATATATATATATATATATATATATATATATATATATATATATATATATATATATATATATATATATCTATATATATATATATATATATATATATATATATATATATATATATATATATATATATCTATATAAAATATATATATTGATGAGTGTGTGTATATATATATATATATATATATATATATATATATATATATATATATATATATATATATATATATAACTCATCAGTTAAATTAAAAAACAAATGGGTTGTAGGGAGATATGCATTACTGATGAGCCCCAAAAAGGGCGAAACATGTATGCAGCTACTGTATTTTGACTTTTAAAACGCTGTGAATGTAGAAGCCGTTAGGCAACTTTCACGCGATTTGATTGGCTCTTGTAATGCTTTATTTGAATATCTCCCTACAACCCATTTGTTTTAATTGATTGCTTTCTCTCACCTTAACTCGAAAGCTACTTGTTTTATATATATATATATATATATATATATGTATATGTGTGTGTGTATATATATATATATATATATATATATACATATATATATATATATATACTCTCCTCTCCTCCTTCTCCTCTCCTCTCTCCTCTGCTAAATGTGCTTATTTCCAATCTGTAATCCAAGCCTCCACTCACAACCCACGTAAACTATTCTCTACCTTCTCCTCCCTCCTAAACCCTCCCCCCTCCTCCTCCCTCCTCTATCTCCCCTGATGACTTTGCCTCCTTCTTCTCTTCTAAAATCTCAGATATCCGCAAACTCTTTAACACCTCTCCCTCCCCCGCACCCCCTCCTGCTCCAACCCCTACACCCACTACATCCCCTACTTACTCGCCCTCCTTCTCCACCTTCTTGCCCCTCTCAGACTCTGATCTCTCCTCCCTGCTCCAGGGTCACAAACCCACCACGTGTGCCTTGGACCCCATCCCCACTCACCTCTTTCAAGCTGCTGCTCCTGCTCTACTCCCCTTCATCTCCTCCCTCCTCAACACCTCTCTACTTTCTGGTATCTTTCCCTCTGCCTTCAAAAAAGCCTCTATCATTCCCCTCATCAAAAAACCTACCCTCGACCCCACCTCCCTCCAGAGCTACCGTCCTGTCTCCCTCCTACCCTTCCTCTCCAAAACCCTCGAGCGGACTGTACACCGCCAGCTCTCTGCTTTCCTGTCCAACCACTCTCTGCTTGACCCTCTCCAATCTGGCTTCCGCTCTGCTCACTCCACTGAAACCGCCCTCCTGTCTGTCACCAACTCACTTAAGTGTGCCCGAGCTGCCTCTCTCTCCTCTGTCCTAATTCTCCTCGACCTCTCTGCTGCCTTTGACACTGTTGATCACTCTATTCTACTATCATCTCTTGCTGACCTGGGGATCTCTGGCACTGCTCTGGCCTGGTTCTCCTCCTACCTCTCCAACTGCACTTACCAGGTAACCTGGCGTGGAGCAACCTCCACACCTCACCCTCTCTTAACTGGAGTCCCCCAAGGGTCAGTCTTGGGTCCTCTCCTGTTCTCTCTCTACACCCGCTCCCTGGGCCCCCTCATCGCATCCTATGGTTTCTCATACCATTTCTATGCTGATGATGCTCAGATTTTCCTCTCCTTCCCCACCTCTGACTCCACCATCTCCTCCCGTATCTCTACCTGTCTGTCTGCTATTTCCTCCTGGATGCACTCGCATCACCTCAAACTCAACCTCTCTAAATCTGACCTCCTTTTCTTTCCCTCCTCCTCCCCCTCCTCTGATCTCTCTATCTCTGTTCCTCTGGAATCTACCACACTCTCTCCCTCTTCCTCAGCTAAGAACCTTGGAGTCACCCTGGACCCCTGCCTCTCTTATTCCCAGCACATCTCCACTCTGGCACGCACTTGCCGATTCTTCCTGAGCAACATCCGAAGAATCCGACCCTTCCTCACCAACTATGCTACCCAGCTCCTGGTCCAGGCCCTGGTACTCTCCCGCCTAGACTACTGCAACTCCCTCCTGGCTGGCCTCCCTGCGTCCGCCACCCGTCCGCTCCAGCTCATCCAGAACTCTGCTGCCCGCCTGGTGTTCTCTCTGCCTCGCTTCGCCCACGCTACTCCACTGCTCCGCTCGCTCCACTGGCTCCCGATCACCGCTCGCATCCAGTTCAAGACTCTTGTACTAGCCTACAGATACCTTGACCAGACTGCACCCAGCTACCTCCAGACCCTCATCTCTCCCTACACCCCCACTCGACCTCTCCGCTCCGCCTGCACTAGAAGACTAGCTCTACCTCCACTACGCTCCCCTGCTTCCAGAGCCCGCTCCTTCTCCACCCTTGCTCCGCAGTGGTGGAATGACCTTCCTACAGATGTCAGGACTGCCCAGTCCCTGACCACATTCCGGCGCCTCCTTAAGACTCACCTCTTCAAACAGCACCTGTAGAACTCCTCTGTTTGTATCCTGGGACACTATCACCCTTCATGTAAATGTGCTTTATTTTGCTCTTATCTGCCCCCTATTTTACTGCATTTAATCCTGTACTTCAGAATATTGTAATCTGCCAAGTGTTTAACCTGTAGTACTTTGTATTTAATCACATCCTGATGTAACTATCACTATTTAATCATATCCTGATGTAACTATCACTATTATCTGCTGTATTATTGAATTTTGGTTTGTCACACTTGTACTTTGCTTGAACAAAAGTTATTGTATTTCTTGCTCTTATTGTATTACTTGTATTGTAACACTTGAAATGTATTTGCTTACAAAATTTGCTTGAAATAAATAATAATAATAATATATATATATATACATACATACATACAGCTGTGTGGTCCAGTGGTTAAAGATAAGGGCTTGTAACCAGGAGGTCCCCGGTTCAAATCCCACCTCAACCACTGACTCATTGTGTGACCCTCAGCAAGTCACTTAACCTCCTTGTGCTCCGTCTTTCAGGTGAGACGTAATTGTAAGTGACTCTGCAGCTGATGCATAGTTCACACACCCTAGTCTCTGTAAGTCGCCTTGGATAAAGGCGTCTGCTAAATAAACAAATAATAATAATAATAATAATACAGTGCCTTGCAAAAGTATTCAGACCCTTGACCAATTCTCTAATATTACTGAATTACAAATGGTACATTGAAATTTCATTCTGTTTGATAATTTATTTTAAAACACTGAAACTCAAAATCAATTATTGTAAGGTGACATTGGTTTTATGTTGGGAAATATTTTTAAGGAAAATAAAAAACTGAAATATCTTGTTTGCATAAGTATTCAACACTTGTGCTGTGGAAGCTCCCAGTTTACACCGATGAAAGAAATTGCCCTAACGAGGACACAATTACCTTACCATTGGCCTCCACCTGTGAACCATTAAAGTTGCTGTCACATTTTCTGGATAAAAACCCCACTGTTGAAGGATCATTGGTCAGGCTGTGAATCTGAAGGAAAATGAAGACCAAAGAGCATTCTACAGAAGTTAGAGATAAAGTAATACAAATGCATAGATTAGGGAAAGGGTACAAAATAATATCCAAGTGTTTGGATATCCCAGTGAGCACAGTTGGATCATTAATCAGGAAGTGGAAGCTGTATCACACCACCCAGGCACTGCCAAGAAAAGGCCGTCCCTCAAAACTCAGCGCTCAAACAAGGAGACTTGTGAGAGAAGCCACAGAGAGGCCAACAATCACTTTGAAGGAGCTACAGAGTTCAGTGGCTGGGAGTGGAGTAATGGTGCACCAGTCAACCATATCAAGAGCTCTGCATAACACTGGCCTGTATGGGAGGGTGGCAAGAAAGAAGCCGTTACTCAAAAAGTAGCATCTGGAGTTTGCCAGAAAGCATGAGAGTGACCCAGCTGTGATGTGGGAAAAGGTTTTGTGGTCAGATGAGACCAAGATAGAGCTTTTTGGCCAAAACTCAAAGCGCTATGTGTGGCACAAACCTAAGACTGCCCATGCCTCAAGACACACCATCCCTACAGTGAAGTATGGTGGTGGCAGCATCATGCTGTGGGGATGCTTCTCATCAGCAGGGACTGGGCATCTTGTTAAAATTGAAGGAAGAATGGATGGCGCAAAATACATGGAAATACTGCAAGAGAACCTGCTTCAGTCTGCTAAAAAACTGAAGCTTGGGAGGAAATTCACCTTTCAGCAGGACAATGATCCCAAGCACAAGGCCAAAGCAACATTGGAGTGGCTCAAGAACAAAAAGGTGAATGTCCTACAGTGGCCCAGTCAAAGTCCTGATCTCAATCTCACTGAGAACATGTGGCACTATTTGAAAATTGCGGTCCACAAGCGTCGTCCAACCAACCTGAACAACCTGGAGCAAATCTGCCAAGAAGAATGGGCCAAAATCACTCAGACACTGTGCAAAGCTGGTACATACTTACCCCAAAAGATTTAAAGCTGTTATTGCAGCGAAAGGTGGCTCTACCAAATATTAATGTGTGGAGGTTGAATACTTATGCAAGCAAGATATTTCAGTTTTTTATTTTTCTTAATATTTCCCAACATAAAACCAATGTCACCTTACAATAATTGATTTTGAGTTTCAGTGTTTTAAAATAAAATATCAAACAGAACGAAATTTCAGTGTACCATTTGTAATTCAATAATATGAGAGAGTTGGTCGGGGGTCTGAATACTTTTGCAAGGCCCTGTATATGAGAGCAGACCAGTTAACTTATCTAATATACTACTATTACTGTATGCTTATCTACAGTATGCTCATTTTTTATTTATTTTTTGGTACTTGTTAATTAGGCCTAGTTAATCCTACAGTAGAGTTTCTGTTAACATGTGCTGAAATGTTGATTTACCTTCTTGAGAATTTTGTTGTGAACAGATCAGAATTGTCTTTCTAAAAATAAGGATATTTACTGAATTTCCTAAGTCTAAATGTATAATTTGTAAGTGTGTGCAAATCCTAATGCCAGCCTACCTCACCAGCCCAGACTGCTACAGTGACTATCTTTCCTTATATACAGTATATTCCACTATAAACTCTTTGTGGAGGAAACAAAATAAACCCACCTGCACTCATCTTTATTTAACAGCTCCCTCTACTGTAGAGGGTAAAAGTCCATCCTTACTGTGGAAAAGAACAAGCTTCCCTTTCGCATATACCAGGGGACTGTTTGGATAGGACTAATGTGAAAAGCCAATAGCTTCCTTTAATAAACAAGCTGCCGAGAGATAAGATTCAATAGCACTTGGGGATTGCTGCTGGACTTGGACTTTATATTTGTTCTGTGATAATTGTGACCTATACTCCTGTGCAAACAGATCCAGGCACACTAGATGCTTCCAGAAATATTTCAGGAGAGACTATTTTAAGCATCAGATGTCTATGCAAGAAGTGATTTGGACAGCTTCTAAAATCAGTAATTGTATCGATATGTACACAGACATGTGTGTACACAGAGTGAATAAAATATTATTACAGTGGCACTATTCTATTATTAATAGTAGGGATTTGCTTGCCTCTACAGGGGGAGGCAAGCAAATCCCTTCATGAAATATATTAAATATTATATATTAATTATATATTCATGAAATATATTAAACATGAAATATATTAAATATTATATATTAATTCATGAAATATATTACATCTTTTTATGATTTAATATATTTCATGAATTACATTTCATCTACAGTATTTTTCGGATACAAGAACAAAGACAACTGAGAACCATCTCTTAAACCTACAACTTGTACTTTTTTTACTATACCATATTTAAATATAAAATAGGACTGAATGTTTGATTAATCTGTTAATCTAATTTACTGAATAATGTAGTGCTGTTGTCCTTCCATTCTCTTATTAATCTTTGTATTTCATGTTTACCTGCATGTCACATTCAGGCCAGCCTTGTATTGAATCTGAGTTATTGCATTGGCACAGTAGCCTATTGTGAGAAGCCTGTGCTGTACACTTCAGAGTTCCAGCACATTAACAAACTCCTGTTTTGAAATGCATCATAAGAAAAAGAAAGAAAGCAGCAGTCATCTCTTTCTAGCTTGGCAGTGATTAAGTGCAGAATGGAGTGTGGTGGTGTTCAGTTATGAAGAGCTCAGAACATCTCAGAGATACTGCTTTTTATTTGATCATTTTTACTGTAATCTGTATTATAAAACAATATAAATGGCTGTTATTTGCCAAGTCTCTGCCCTGCAGTTATTGAGTCTTGGCAAGAGCTGCACTTACATGTGATCAGAGAGCCATTGAGTATCCACTTTAGATTGTCCTGGGGAGGGCAGCCAACTGTCCTTGGGACTTGAGAATGTAAGATCTGTCTCCATACTACAAAAAGGACAGCTTTGGAAAGAGTCCAGAGGAAAGCCAGTAGACTAATACCAGGACTTGAGGATATGAGGGAACTGAATCCATTTACCCTAGATAACAGAGCGGTTATCTAGGGGGGCAGTGGGAGCAGCGCTGATTTTAGCAACTGTTATTTTGTAGCTCCCCCCTGCAGTCGTCTGTCTGTCTGTCTGTCTGTCTGTCTGTATGTATGTATGTCTGTGTGTGTCTCTCTCTCGCTCTCTCTCTAGCAGAGGAATTTCCCACCCCCCTTTTACACGTTCCAAAAATTGAACTTATTTCAAACCTGGTTTCGGTCATCCATGAGCCCATTTGTGTGAACATACAGTACTGTTTGTGTTCATCTGTAGTTCAGCGTAGCCCAGCTTTGCACGATTCTACATTCTACTGTGACAATCCAGCTATTGGGACAGGCTAATAAAGCCTGCTCTGCTGTATGTTTTTGTCTGCTGGCCTGCCTGTATATTATAATCAGTCACCCATATGTTTTAAACCAAGATAATCTGAATGTTCAAGTTATTTTCTCCTTGGTAACTTGATGCAACTTGTGGTCCTGTTGGTGTGAAGACAAATCTATTATTAATTGAATGTACACAGTATGTGATGCAATGTTTTGTTTCTCTGTTTGCAGCGGACTGATCATCCCTGAGAAGTATGGTAATGAGACCGTGCCTGAGGTGGTCTCCAAGTCTGGCTACGCTCTGCTGCACTTCTTCAGCGACGCTGCCTACAACCTGACCGGCTTCAACATCTCCTACAGGTACAGTAGAACTGCCCGAGCCCCTCAGTGGGAGTGGAAGAACAGCTGGCTACCAATTGCTCTTCTCCTCTTTCTGATTGCTGTGTGATACTGGAAACCTGCACAAAGTTATGCTCCTGGGGCCTGTTTCATAAAAGTGATTTTCGACAATTCGCAATCGCAAGAAGCTTGCAAATAAAAAATTGGGTTTCATAAAACATTGCTGATTTTCACCAGAAACCTGCGACAGCCAGACAGCAGCCGCAAGTAGCAATTTTCATCACAGATCATATTAGAACAAACAATGGCGCTCATACTATTAGCTCGTCTTTGATATGGCAGAGAAATCTGAAGGGAAAGAGTATTTAGGGACCTGTCAAATCCTCTTGATTCATATACAGACTGAGAATTAGTAACAAAGTAGCAATTGCCAGTAGGGGAAAAAACTAATTTGTGCGATTTATTAGATGAAGAAATTAGAAACAAAACACAATGAAATATGGCATTAACCACGCCACTGGAAGTGTTAACAGCTCTTAGATTCTATGCTAGCAGTAGTTTTCAGGAAGTAGTAATCGAGTGTCGTTGTGTAAGTAAGGCCACTGTTTGAGATGCATATTCAAAGTTTCTAGAGCTGGTGAATACGTACGCTTTCCTGAGCAACCTGACCAATAGGGTAATGACTCACTTCTACAATTTGTGGTCTGCCAAAAGTACTTGGAGCAGTAGATAATCTCATATACCAATTTTGTCCCCTGCTGAGAATGAGCACCTGTATGTATACAGGAAAGGTTTTCATTTAATTTACATTCAAGTGATCTCAGTTGCCAAAATGTCTGTGTTGGATGGTGTTGTTCAATACCCTGGGAGTACGGACAACAATTTCATTTGGGCGAATTGTGATATCGCCGATCGCTTCGCCATTGGAGATATTGGTGATGGATGTCTTTTGTGAGACAGAGTGTCAATAAATAATAATGATTTATAATAATAATGTATTTTATCAACAAAAAAATAAAACAAAAAATAATTATAAAGCAAACATAGTGTATCCTTTCAGCAGGAGGCAGAAAATGAGAGAGATGCTTTCTTTCCAAAGGGCTTTTATTCAGCATGCCTTTCTCTCTCACACAGAGACCACAGCTCTGCCAGCTACTCAGGTTACAAGACCACCACCAACAACAACACAAAACGGCGTTGCAGGCCTTCTTTTCACCTTAGCCCCACCCCCTTATTGGCCGCACATCCCATTGGCCCTCAGCTGCACACTAGGACCAATGGGCAGAGGCAAACAGCCAGTGAGGACAGACAGACAACAGACAATCACAGGGGAGACACAGAACATACCCACACACAGGATAGGATTACACAGACAGAGGTAAACAAACAAGCGGCGGGACATACAGAGATGGAGGGGAACACAATTACAGAGGTTATTACAGTGCACAAACACAACTGCATGGATTCGCTACAATAGAATTACATTTTAAAATTGGGAGGTTTATACAAAAAATACTTTAAATAAATACTTGCAATCGTAGTTGTCGTGCCCATAGACAGGGTCTGAAGGGAAACGGAAGATCTGACTCGCACTTGCGCAGATGTCTAATTTGGAGTCGTTTGGGTATTAAAATTGTGATATAAGAGAAGAGACGTTTGTTTCTAAAATGCCTAAACCGCGCATAACAACGGTGACAAAATAATGATGTGCAGATTTTGCTACTGTCGGCTGGAATGTGAGTCGAAAGATCCCGTCATTAAGCATTTACTGTTTATTACTTTTGGGGAAAATATGGCTGTTTGCCTATATTTTGTAATAGTATGCTATATTTATTTTTTGTTTTATTTCAAGTGGTGCAAAAATGCTGTTTTCGTTTTCAATGAATTTGAATGAATGAATCTGCTTTGCTTAGTGTTTAACTACTGAGACACCCCAAGCTTGCTGTATACTGTTATATACTTGTATACCTCCCCAAACTTGAAATACAATTCCTATCGCTGCATGTGAAATTATTATGACAGCCCCACAGTAGTAGGGCATTGTGTGTGTGTGTGTGTATGTGTATATATATAT
The DNA here is from genome assembly GCF_902713425.1 of Acipenser ruthenus. Classification (NCBI taxonomy): domain Eukaryota; kingdom Metazoa; phylum Chordata; class Actinopteri; order Acipenseriformes; family Acipenseridae; genus Acipenser; species Acipenser ruthenus. The sequence continues at coordinate 91,709,282 of NC_081190.1, read as the reverse complement.
ATATATATATATACTGATTTTTTTTTGAGCGCAGATCGCAAAACAGTGATGGCAAGCGACAGTACTTACAAAGTGCTTTATGAAACGCACGCAGCGACGACCTCTGCATCCTCACAACCTCATCACAGCCACATTGCAATCGCAACACTTTTGTGAAAGGGCCCCCCGTTTTTCTATAATTGACATTGAAATTGTAATTGGCTAGGGTTGTTTTGGTTTCATTTCCTAAGCTTTTTAAACATTTAAATTGTAACATATTGGGATTGTTTGTAACTAATTAGTAAAGCCATCAGGTAGCCTTCCATTAGATATGTTACTGCAACACGCATTTGCGTAGGACAAGTATTCAATATGAAATAAATTGGCTAACACTCTATTTGACCTGCAATTTTTTTTTTTTTTTTTTTTTTTTTTTGGACAATGTTTAATACTTGGATAAGCCTTACAAGGTTAAACTCGAAGCCTTTATCACCCTTATAATCAACAGTCATTTATTTGCTTATTTATTATGCTCTGTGCCTTACAAATAAGTACATCAGGATATGAAAAATTAAATATTGTGCCAACTATTGCATTTTAATCAAGATGATATGCAAATGGATAGCTACTGTAGCTGAACCCCCTTTTTTAATTAAACATATTGTCCAATAATGATATATAATTAAAACACAATAATTGTTTGATAGATCATTATCATTTAGTGGCTGTTGTAGAGGAAAAGTGCTTGTCACGGATCACCTACCCTGGTGATTGGCTGTAAAATGGTGATTGGCAGTATCGTTAAGGAAAGCTGCGAGTGACATCAGTGTACCTGAAACGGTGTGCAGGCAATGCTATTGTACACTCCTCTCAGTAGTTACTGTACAAGTTGTCTCGGAGGAAGGATAAGCCATATAGGAACTAGAAAACACATCTACACCTCCTATTGGGTTCCTGTTGATATCCCTGCAGTCACAGACATTGAAACAAATCTCCATCCTTTCTCTGTGTGAGTGAGCTGAGTGTTTCTTGCACAGCAAAGCCTGTTGTTGAATCTATAACAGCGATAATGTATCTTGTAATTGTCCAACCCAGCATTGAAACATCCCCTGATTAAAAAATGTAATAAACATAAACAGTTGTTCATGTCTTCGCAGAGAACTGAGCAGCCTTCGGTTTTGAGTTATACTTTTTATACTGCTAGAGAGGTCTGCCACGTTGAGTGAAGTTATCTTTCCTGTTCTACTCTAGTGGGCTGAAGTTTTGAGCAGAGTTATTGTGTAAAAGAGTCAGATCATCAGGATCTTTTTTGAGCTGGCTGGTTTAGCTAGTATTTAGTGGTCTCTGTGTTTTCAGAGTCCTGTATTTGTTACAAATCATATGATCGGCGTCATCACTCTGTCCAACCCCAAGAATGGACCAAAGGCCAGCACGAGCATCTGAGATTGAGGGGCTATTACAAGAAGAGTCTTGTTTGAACAGTGCCCTATAACTACAACAAGACTATTGTTGTCTGCTATTAAAACAAGAGCAATTCAACTTTTAAGATGTTTGACGTCATTCAGTGTGTGTTGAATTTTATTAGGGCTGACCCAGTTCTGCCTGCATTTCCAAGAATAGAAGTTTAAATCTAAAAATATTAGACAAAAGTGCTTTGTCTAGACTTGTTCGGGGGGGGGGGGGGGGGGGGTGATGTTTCCTTGGGTCCTTTTTTTTTTATTACAACTGAATATTTTGGAAGAAATGGATGAGAATAGAACATACATAAGCGAATGGATTCAGTGTACAGTAACATGGACAGATTGCTCTACCTAACATTGTGAAACCGGTGCTGTAGCCACTGCAGTTTACTTAACCTTCCTTTCCCATCCTCGTCTGAGTTACGTATTTGCAAAACAGACACCTGAATGTCATGGTATGTTGTTAAAGAAAGAACAGCGATAAATATAGTGTTTAAATCAAAAGAAATTATCATTGAAGCATTACACAGTGCCAGCTGTGTAACTACATGTTAGCATTTCTTTGATGAATGAGATATTTACAAGGACCACGCTGTATTATTATTATTATTATTATTATTATTATTATTATTATTATTTGTTTATTTAGCAGACATCTTTATCCAAGGCGACTTACAGAGACTAGTGTGTGAACTATGCATCAGCTGCAGAGTCACTTACAACTATGTCTCACCCGAAAGACGGAGCACAAGGAGGTTAAGCGACTTGCTCAGGGTCACACAATGAGTCAGTGGCTGAGATGGGATTTGAAATGATTACCACCTGGTTACAAGCCCATTTCTTTAACCACTGGACCACATAGCCTCCTGTGTGGTCTAGTGGTTAACACACACACATTAAGCAATTGTCTATTTATTAACACACACATTAAGCAATTGTCTCTTTATTTTAAAGGAGTCCCATGAAACCAGAGGTGTCTATATGTGCACTGTATGCCTATACGTGTTTAGCATAATAAAAGCAATGTGTAATAAAGCATAGGTAACCATAGTGTACCAACCAATGGTACAGTACACTATGTAAATGCATTGTATAACCAAGGGAAAACTGCAAAATTCTGCATCATTTTACTGTTGTAAACTTCTAAAGGGTGATGGTGGGCGTGAAATATCGCAGCATAAATCCATTCCTTTGTTTTGTTTTGTAGAATGCTGTAGAAAAATTACCCTTTTCAAATACTTTTTAAGCAATGATATACAGGTCAACTTTCCACAAGAAGTGCATTCCGATCTCCATAGGCACACCTTGTCATATGTGTGATCACAAAGAAATTGATGATCAAACATTGAGATAGCTCTTCAACTTGAAGTGATGGGGGTCAACACATCAATCTTACAGATTAAACCGCAGAGATTTTTATTTTCGAGGGAGATAAATCACAGGAATGTGGCAGTACATTGAGACCTATTTAAAAAAAAAAAAACACTCGTATATTGCAGTAGCTCTGTCTCTGAGGAGGGACCTGGCTCTGTTACACACATATTGACATTGGTGTTTATCCCTTGTACAGTATGTTCACTTCTTGCCAATTAATTAATTACAGCCCTCGGAAATAATCTGCATACTAAACAGAACCCCTGAGGACTGGTTTATATTAAAGTTGTTTTCCATGCCAAGTGTGTAACTCTTTCAATGCTGTGTACAGGTATGAAGGTCTAGGAAAGATAATTCAGCTTTAAACTGCAGACCTATCTGGCAGTACTGTATAGCAAAGATGATTGCATTCAAAACAGCAGTGCAGTAAACTATATCCATGCCTGTTTTTTTTTAAATGTATTGTTCAGTATAAGACACTGCAACAAGTAAATTAGTTACTTTGTCTGAGAGAGTTAAGCAGGTTGTTAGTGTCTGGAGGCACTTGTATGTCTAATTGGTATTCCGAGTCACAGCTCCCCAGTCTTGAGGCCTTGTCATTAGCCCGGGGATGTGATTGGAAGTTCATACCAGCGTGCTCGTGCAGCTCTGTTTCTGAGGTTTTTCCACCACAGGGGCTACAGAGGGTGCTGCACCCTGGTAATTAATCGGAAAATCGTCCTTGTTCTGCTGTAATTCATTCAGCTGGCGATGGAAAATTAGGCAGTTAGCATTCACAAAGAGCTTTAAAGTAGCCCTGGCAGTTCACAAGTTCAGGGGCACATCATTATTTGTGAAATTTCCATTTAATTTTGTTTTCTGAGCTTTGAGCTTTTTGGAAACTGCTGCTTCCCAACCACAGTTTAATAATTTGCAACACTTCATTTATATGTGTTACCATAACTGAAGGTTTTAAATTCATCGCCTCTTCGCTTAACTTTAATGACATTGTTTTAATATAGTCCCCTTTCCCCTCCATGTAGGTCTGCACCTTTTTTTGTGTCCCCAGATTGGGGATCCAGCTTAGAAGAAACGCTTTGTGTTCAGTGTAGAAAGGTTGTTTGCGTCTCTGTTATTTGAACATTAACATATTGAAAATGTTTGTAATCTGAAAAGCTGTTTTGATATCCCTGCAGTCACAGACAATGAACTCTGTACACTTACCTCCATGTAAACACTTCAAACCTACACCTCTATTTGGCCTGCTTGCTTTTAACAACACTTAACATCTGAAACTATTCACACTTATAGTAGAAAACACTGGTGAATGAAACTAGGGGTGTAAATTTAATCTTAAATGTTTAAACTATACAATTGTAAACATTTAGCAGATTTAAAACGTTGGTAACCATTCCCATAACCAATAGTCAGAAGCACTCTGGCAGAGTTTAAAATAAAGGACTTGATCAGGGTTAAAAACTGCATCCAGTCCTGGCTTTCCGAACTACTGTCAATTAAGTATATTTAAATGATTCAGTAGTCAGGCGCAATCCCAAACATATTGTTCCTTCTATTATAGCTACATGAACAACTCAGCTGAGACTTATTCAAGTGTGATCAGTTCAGTGCAGATTTAGCAGGGGATGATTGTTCTAAACTCAATCACCTGTTGATTTCAATAATATATCTAAACAAAGGGGAGTTCTGAACCCAGGGCTGGGTGCAGCAGGGCTAGTGGAAGTTTGTAACCCTCAATATTAACGTGTCTAAGACGACGTGAGAACACTAATGTGTATATGGAATAGACCAGAGGTTCCCAACCGTTGTGTATGATTAAAAAAATATATTAAAACCTGTCCAAATGTCATAAAAAGTGACTGTTTAAGGTACTAAAAAAATACTGTACCTTATTTCTGTTTCCAGCAAAGAACTTGTCAACGCAACGCGCCCGCAACACAGGACCAACCGTATTAGGCTTTGTGTGGTCGCCCATGGCAACCCGAGTCGGCGCATTGGAAGTGATTTTTGACTGTGAAGGAAAACAACGTAAACGCAAAAAAAAAACAAAAAACACACACACAGAACTGTGTTGTACTAAGATTTACACATGTAAAGAACAGAAGGGAGCGCTTGTCAGTGGATCATGACTAAGAGTTGCCTTATCTTCAGTTCCAACCTTGATCAAGCGACTCACTCAGACAGGCCGAGGTTTCACATTTAAGGCTGGTTCACACTGGGCATACGATTCAGACAGACACTACGAACGCACCACCTTGCATTCAAATCGTAGACGCTGCAGACAAGTTGGTAGATTTCAACTTTTCAGTGTCAAGTTGGTGACGTCACTCGCGTTCAACCAATGACACGCCTTTCTCTTTCCTTTAGAATTTTACAAGTAAAATACAATTTACCTTGTATTTGAAATGTTATACTTGTATAGATATAGCGGAAAATGTTTATAGAACTAATAATTAAGCATGTGCGGTGCAATAAATAAACAAGCAAATAATCAGAATGAAAACTAACAACTCAGGAATTTAAACAGTGTTTGATGTGTGTCTCTCAGCAGCCTATGTACAGTGTTTACTGAAAGCGGGATGGTTAAATTGAGCGGGTCAGCTCCACAAAGTCTGAGCGAATGTCAGTTATTTTACTATGAAACTGAATGGTGGCATTTGCTGTTTATGAAAAAGAGGCACTGCGGTTATACAGTGTATAAGTTAAATGCGGCTGTGTGCACGACTCCCCGAACCTCCAGAAGGGTGTTGTCTTTTTTAAACCAATCAGATTGAACTAATGCAGGGAGAAGATCGCTCCGTGTGAACTACACCCTGCGTCCGTTCATAGCGTCCGTCTGAATCGTTTGACCAGTCTTAATGATAATTTGTTGCACATTATTACTCTTGCGTTTTGCTCTGCCGTCTCTGCTTTTACTAGCAAAATCCTCAAAATTAATCTTACTGTTTTTACGTTCTAACTTGATTTTTTATGAATATTGAACATTTTGGCTGTTTTTATATTCACTTTGTTTTTACTTAATAACAACAGTTGAAACTTTAAATGGTAACTTGTGTTCAATAATACCAACTTTTACACTGAGAAATGCAAGACTTTTATATAATTAGCTTTTTTGCAGCCTGCAATTTATAATTCAAAATCTGAAACGCTGGGCCATTGGATTTCGAAACATTTAAAATCTTACATGCAGGTTCAATTTTAAAATTGTATTGCATAGGTATCTAGGCAAAAATATGACCTATTGCTTTGACTTGTAGCCTGTGGCATTGAACGGCTTTAACTGTAAAGGGCTTAAACTGATAAATTATTTTGAGGACGGCTTGAATTGTTTTTAGGAGGTTTAAACGTTAAGCTTTTATTAGGGCGAGTTCAGTTGGAGAAAATAGGGTGGTGTGCCTTAAAATAAAATTATATATCAGGGTGTGCCGCAGTATACATACTAAATATTAGAAAAATAACCTTACACTGTATAAACACAAAGGTTAACATGCATTTTTTGGGGGATAAGTTTGATTTAAGTCTTTACCAAGAGTTAGGATAAAAATGAAAAGTTCAGCTACGTAATAATGACGAGAATCGAATAGCTAATGAAGGATAATGGAAATTATATATATTTAAAAATGAGAGACTTCAAGCTCTTGCTCATGTATAGTGGAACTGCTCACCCACAGTATATTTCCTTCTCAGAATCAACACCTGCCCCAATAATTGCTCTGGCCGTGGGGAGTGCAGGCTGGACAGTGGCGACAGAGGTGTGTACTGCGAGTGTGCGGCGCACTGGAAAGGAGAGGCGTGTGATATTCCATACTGCGTGGAGGACTGCGGCTTCCCCCAGCGCGGAGTGTGCCACGCCAACACCACCAAGCGCTGCCTCTGCAAACCGAGCTGGCAAGGTAGGGGACTTAATGGACAACCCTGAAATTCCATCACTGAGCTCAGACACATTGTCAAGCCACTAGCCAAAATGCTCGTCTGCTTGACTTTAGTTCCTTATAGTTTTACTGCAACACGTTCTCTGTTAGTTGGGTGACCTACAGTAAAGTGTACAAGCCCTTCTGATATTGGCTACACTCCTCAGGATTCAAAATATTCACGGTGACCTCATTTCTACAATGCTTTAGTCATGGTCTTCATTGGGGAGATGTGTACTGCTGCTACTTGCTGTATGTTTTCTGTGTTTTGAATGTATTCTGATAAATTGTTAAGTCTAATCAACTTAGGGTGTAGTGGATTAAAAATATATATATTATTTAATATACACTGGCACTTGTTTTTGTTATTTTTCTTAACTTTTTCTTTTAATGTTTTGCCCTTGATCTACAATGCAGAATGTATAGTACGGAGGCCCTCTGATCTGCATGTTAAACAAACCTGTAACCGTTGCATTTAAGGTTTCTGTTAATGATCAAGTAGAGACACTCATTCATAAAAAGCCCATCAGTATAGTGGTTACTATAGTGTCTATGAAAACAAACAAGAAATCTGCCTTCATGTTCCTGATTACTGCATTCATTAATACCAACACATTTTTTGTTTTAAAATGTTAAATATTTTCATGTTATGTTTACCATATACAGTGTATCTCTCTATCTCTCTCTCTATCTCTCTATCTGTCTCTCTATCTATCTATCATTAGGTTGGCACGGGTACCCATTGGGTTTTAAATTACCCGATCCGAACTGGGTCTCTTTTTACTACCCGGGTATAGATTATTAATGTGAGAATTAAGAAAATGTAGCAAATATGACAATGCAGTTGTAAGCGTGAGTCTCTGGCCAGCATAATAAAGACAACGCTAAAACAAGCTTTGCTTTAACGGCAAGAACATATCAATAATAATGACTGCGGTGACTATTCTTCTCAGGAACTAAATCGGCAAGGAAACAGCGTCCTTTATGTCAGTGATAACTTTTAAATATCCATTTAATAATAATAACTGTGTGGTTTCCAATACAGAATGCATTTTATATGACATCAGTACGGTTAACCAGGTTATGTTTCATCGGTGCAAATTAAGTGGTACGAAACTATCCACCATTCTCCATGACAGATTAAATTAGCATTTTATAGACACTGAATAAACTTAATATCCTGTTGGGGCATTGCCTGTTATCTTATAAATCTTATAAAATCTTAAGGTTTTTAACGGATATTTAATTTTACTTTTGGTCTATAAAATAAACTTCATACCTTGAAATTGTATCCACGTTGTTCTAGTACTGTAGGTATTTGTACTCCACTGTCCAATACGATTTGAATTGTGGGCCTCGCCCGTATCTACATGGGACATACAAACCTCAGTCCTCTACAAATCGGAAGCTCTATTAGCAATGGTTTCCCACTTTATGAAAGATACTAATAATGCATGTGTTTTAAAAAACTAATACGGCAGCTTAAGGTATCAGAAAAATGCTACTGCATAAAAAAACTAGTAGCAAAATGCTACCAAGTATACGTTAACTTTGAGCCTTGTGTGTGTGTCTAATTATATATATATACATACATACATACATACATACATACATACATACATACATACATACATACATATATATATATATATATATATATATATATATATATATATATAAATATAATATACACAAACACTTTTTTTGTAAATTATGAATCGGAACATATCTGACTTGTTACATTTAAGTATTAAGCTGATTAAAGATAGTGTGGGTATTTTATGACTATAAATTTACATTGTCCAGAATCCCTTGTTGTCTATAACCATATTATAAATGACTCCAAACCAGCTATTATCCTATTTCACAGTGTAATCACACATTTTAGAATGTATGGTCTGATTTTAGCTGGGAATTCCATTATCGGTTAATGAATGAATCTCTCTGCCTGTCTGTCTCTCCTATTCTGAAGGTCCTGACTGCTCCATTCTGATGCCCACAAACGAGTCATTCTGGACTAGAGAGGAGTACCCTGTCCGCAGCCTGGCACGGGCCTCGCACAAGTCTGTGGTGAACGATGGCATCATGTGGGTGATCGGAGGCTACATGTTCAACTATTCCGACTACAAGATGGTTAAAGCGTAAGTACTGCACAGTTAGGAGTCTTTAGTCCCAATACATTAACACTGCCTGGAAGGAAAAGTCTGCAGCCATACCACCCTGAAGCCTGACTTTCCTCAGATCTCAGTATCCGAGCAAGGTGATCTCCATTGGATATTAGGTAGCGCAGTGTGTGAAGTGGGGTTGGGAGCTCACTACTGGTCTCCTCTGTCTCTCATCCTCTTTCTATTTCTCTCTTTCTCTTTCTGTCTTCCCTCTTAGTCAGTGTAAATTAATATTGGTTCCACTGAATATTTGTTCCCATCAGCAACATTTGTCGCCCCCCACCAAATGCATGTTTGTTGTTTATCCTATTTTTATGTAATTTATGCATATATAGTGATAGTAACTGTGAGCAGTGTTTGCATGCTGTTCTGTATTATTGTAGGTGAGACTGGACCTGTCAGAGGGGACTGGATGATACATGTTTAGGGCTAGGGTAAGGGAAAGTGGCCAAAAATAAGGGGATACAAATACTCAGAAATATTATATTATTCCTGAGGGAACAAATATTCTCTGACACCAGAGCTCTACAAATGCCCTAACATGGTGTTAATATAGGGGCACTGTATTGCAGGAGCTCCCTTACTTTGGATATGAAGTTAAATTAAGGTCCTGTCTACCCTGTGGACATTAAATATTCCATTGAGCTTTAGGTCGTGATTCTGCAGTACTGACAAAATAAAGGAAACACACACATAGCTATTCGAGCTGTGAAGGCCATGCATTAAATCTGTAAATGTAAGAATTAAAGCGTTGCAGGGTTGATGTACTTGAAAACTTTCTAACCAATCAAAATGTGCATGTACATTTTAAGAATACATGTGTACATGAAAAAAAGGCTTTTGAAATACTGACTGAAAAATAGCTATCCTTACTGTTCATATTATTATTATTATTATTATTATTATTTGTTTATTTAGCAGACGCCTTTATCCAAGGCGACTTACAGAGACTAGGGTGTGTGAACTATGCATCAGCTGCAGTCACTTACAATTACGTCTCACCCGAAAGACGGAGCACAAGGAGGTTAAGTGACTTGCTCAGGGTCACACAATGAGTCAGTGGGTGAGGTGGGATTTGAACTGGGGACCTCCTGGTTATAAGCCCTTTTCTTTAACCACTGGACCACACAGCCTCCTACTTACCATTTTAAATTGAATGCTGAGGCTATATATTTATGTATATTTGACATGTGCAAGTGTATTTTGACATGTTTAAACATTTAACCCCAGGAGTAAGTAGTGAGATTTCCATGAAGAAACAATGGACAGATAATACATTTTCTCAAGATCTGTGAAGGAATTGTAACTTGCCATGTAGTCATTCCTTGCTCTATCCCTCCAACCGCATGAACGTGAGCTTCTTACAAACTCTCTCTTTTTCAGGTACAATCTGAGCTCTCAGGAGTGGCTGCCTCTGAACCGATCTGTGAACTCTGTCATTGGTAGATACGGACACTCACTGGCACTGCACGAGGTATATACATCACTCTCATCCACTCGGAATCGTCAAACCCTTGTCATAACTGCCTCTGTATTTCAGCAGAGAATGTGGCTTTGTTCCGTCTTTCGACAGTAACCCACACAGCACACACTTCGACGCAGGCAGAGATCCAGGGAGTGGCGCTTCACTTCAACTTCAGCTCTGAGTCTGGCCAGTGTCTCTGAATTGCTGAATGCCTGAAAGTGTCATTCCTTTTTCAGTTTCATGTTTTACTTCTCTCGCTATTTAAAAAATAAATAAAACAAAGTGAAACAAAATGTCTACTATTAAAACAAACTACTTGATAGGAAGCGACCCACATTGTAGCCTTAGGAGAGTCCAGTGAAGATCAACCAGACTAATTCCAGGTCTTAAAGGAATGAGGTATAAAACTGATTTGTTAGAAACCAGTTGGAAATTGACTGGAGACAGTCGGGTTATCTAGCCGTGTTGTTGATGAGAATCACTGGGATCCTTTAAGACCCTACCTGACAAAGTTCTGGGATCCATCAGTTCTTATTTTTGAGCCCTGTTCTTATTTTTCATATTCTTATGTAAACACTATTTTGAGAGTTTCGTAATTTCCATTACACAAGAGTAGATGTTAAAACTTCATGCTGATTTGAACTCAGCTCTCGCCAACATAAGCACCAACTAAGACGTAGCTTTACAGTAAACTAATGTGATCCATCTGTGTCTCTGTGTTCTCAGACACTGTTGGTATTGCCTCACCATTAATGAAGAACGTTTTATCTACTACTTTACCCTTAACCCTTTGCGGTCCTATGTCGGACCTGGTCCGACATCGCAATTTTCCCTTTCCAGTCCAATGTCGGACCCTGTCCGACATCATCAAAAAGATGCAAAAAACAGGTCTCTAGTCGTTTTTTCTCTGGAAAAAGCTGAGAAAACCATTCAATGGCCGAGTGAGACCGATAGGAGCCGAGAGAAGCTGAAACAAGATAGCTGCTTCCGCATCCAGTGCACAGAGAATATCACAGACATTTGCAGAGATTTTTGAGATGTTATAGTAATAAAATAACGACTTGGATCACGTTATTGAGGAGTTTGGTGATAAAACGAGTGATCAAGAGATGATTTATCGGTATGTACTATTATTACGAGTTATTTGAAAAATATAGTGAACGAGGGGTGGGGCAGTGCTGGAGATGCAGTACTGAGTGTCCTGTTGATATACAAACCTGTTTTACTGTGAAAAAAATACCTTTAAACAGCGCGACTGAAATAAACTGCGTGTATGAAAATAAATTGGACCTGATGATCCTGACACTCGCTGAATAAATGGACCGCTAAGGGTTAATTATAGAGATGCTCCTTGATTTAGTGGGCTTGAATTGCATTCGTGCCCATTCAATGGTATTGGTTAATTTGCCCAATAACCGATTAGTGCAGGCTACTGTTGTAGTCGTGGTTGTCATGTCATCCATGTATGCTCGAATTGGTCGTTGTCGTATTCCAGAAGCATCCTCCTACTACCCATTTTGATGCCCTAATGATTACTTCCATTGCCATGGTAAAAGCCAGTGGAGAAATGGTGCATCCTGCCATTATTCCAACTTCTAGGCATTGCCATGTAGTCCTGAATTCTAAAGTTGAAAAACTAAATTGCAAATCTCCAAAGTAGGCTTTCACTAAATTTGTTATTGTCATCGGTACACTGAAAAAATCAAATGCTGCCCAAAGAAGTTGATGTGACACTGAACCATATGCATTAGCCAAATCCAGGAATGTCACATGGAGCTCCTTCCTCTCCTTTTTAGCTGATTGAATTTGTTGCCAGATCACACTGATGTGTTCTAAGCATCCTGGGAAACCTGGAATGCCCGCTTTTTGTACTGAAGTGTCAATGAAGCAGTTCTTTAATAGGTAAGTTGACAATCATTGAGCAATAATGCTGAAGAAAATCTTGCCTTCTACGTTTAATAGGGAAATAGTGCGAAACTGATTGATGCTTATAGAATCTTTTTCTTTAGGTAAAAAGACTCCACCTGCTCGGCGCCATGCTCTTGGTACAACCTGTTTTTCCCATGTCACTTTCATCAATTTCCACAGGATTCGTAGAACTCCTGAAGCACTTGTACACTCTGTATGGAACTCCATTAGGCCCTGGAGATGATGAAGCCCTTGCTTTTTTCACAGCTTGCTCTACTTCTTTCCACTTAGGTGCACAGTCCTCCATTTGGTATTCTGGTGGGTTGATAGGTGGGATGTCTGAAGGAATTGACATAGGCTCCTGCCTTTTTGAATCTGGATGTGTTTCCTCCAAATATCTCTCCAGCTCAAACTTAGATGCTTTTAGTGTGGCATTCTTCTCACTGGTGAATAACTTCTTTACAAATTTGAATGGGTCTTTATAAATGTTAGTTCTCGCACGCTCCTGAAACCACAGGTAAACTTCCCAAAGCTGTGTGAACATGTTCTTGTGCTGTACATTAGACTCTAAAAGACAAGATGTATGAGTTCAAATGTAAAATATTTTCTAGCAGGCGTATACAGCTTCTGGAATGATGCAAATCTGCCTTGACAGTGCATATATATATATCACAAATATTCTCCAAAACGTGTTTCATATACTCCTGACTTACTATTGACCTTTAAAACTTGAATTTATACAACATGTTCACTTCTAAATTTAGTGCAGTTTGAGATTCTTGGAAACCTCCATAGTTGTTTGTGCAAGTTTGTGCTCACAGCTATGGATACTGATTTTGCCAACATCCTTGCGTTGTCCCCAACACAGGGCAAGATCTATATGTATGGCGGTAAGATCGACTCCAGCGGGAACATCACCAACCAGCTGTGGGTGTTTCACACCGGGGACCAGTCGTGGGTGCAGGTCAGCCCCAAGGCCAAGGAGCAGTATGCCGTGGTGGGGCACTCGGCACACAAGGTGCAGTTGGCTGATGACAGCGTGGTCATGCTGGTTATCTTTGGACACTGCCCACTGTACGGCTACATCAGCAAGGTGCAGGAGTACAACTTCGGTGAGTGTGTCAGACTGGGGTCAAAGACCGATTTTTAGCTCCACTGAAAGCAAGCTTATCTAGTATACTAATATGCAGATCTGTGCCCATTTTTATTTATTTTTCAGCGTAAGACAATTAAACTATTTTACATAATTATCCCAGGGCAGTCTTACTCCACTGTAGACCACCCTAGTAGTATAGGAAAGATAACTCCATTCATAACAGCAGAATCTAATATGCTGCATCTGTGCTCGTTTTTTAGTACAAGACATTGAAACTATTTAAAATAAATTTCTGTAAAGTTACTTAGTGCTGAAAGAGAAATGTGGAATAGAGAAAAATGAGAGCATTTTCATTTTTCTTAATGAAAGTTATGCAGTGGAATAAAATTAGAGAAGTGGTTTTTAATAAGAATGAAATGGAGTCAACAATTTGAAACTTCTTTGCCATCATCAACGTCATTAACACAGAACCCTCAGACAGAGTCCTGAATCGGTTCGGGTGCCCGTGGGTAACCCACAAAGCTTGTCAGATTTTGGTCGGAATGTGATCTATTTTGCGGTTTGCGGTTCGGTTCGGCTCGGGCTCGGGCTCGGGTCTGAATTTGAATCGCCAAAAACGTTTTCTGTCCTTTCAGCGTGTTCGTCTGTAACCCTTTCCGAAATAACACATTACAAGGTAAATGTACCGGTATTTCCTGCACTGAAGCAGAGGCGATTAGGGAGGAGTCACCTGACTGTGTTCTCGGTTTGTTTTGCCGCTTGTTTGAGACGTCGCAAAACCCTTTTATCACGTCTGCTTGGTGATATTAAATATGTTTGTGGACGAGGTGAAGCAAATGATAGCGCAGGGTTTATATCATGTTAGTGGATAATAGTTCAAGAGGTAAATCAGAAGTGTGGAATTATTTTGGAATCAAAGCAAATGAAAATAATGAACATGTGACTGGGTTCGTTGCTTGTAAAACCTGCCATGTTTTTGTGTATGACAGCCACAAAACTGGTACATCATCTCTGCGAAAGCACAGGTGTAGTTCACTTTCAACTAGTGGGAATAGACATGTATTTTATAGAAACGTAAGTAGAGATAGTTAATATGTTACTATGTTAAAATATATCCAGACCACTAGAGAGAGCTACCACACTGTATTGGTAAGCCTATTGTATAAACTCGATCTATGGAGAATGGTAGAGATATCTGTGAATGTGAGAGAGTCAGTCGACACAGGCAGTAGGTAAAGGACAAACACTTGCGGGTTTGGGTCGGGTTGCAGACCTTATTAAAGCGTGTCAGGTCGCGGGTAAGAAGACGGTGTTGCAGTGGGTTTGGGTTGGGTCCTGTAGTACCGGGTCCGGGTTGGAAGCGGGCCGTAAAAATCGGACCCGGACTCTGCCCTCAGACACATTTTACAAAATCATACGAAAGAGACTTGCATGCGCTGTTGATGCTAATTTAGAGAAACGAGCGGCAAACTCACTTTTAAAGATCTAAAACAAGATCTGCTGCATGCATCAATTGATTAGACCCCTCTGTACAAATCAATTCATTCAAGTGCTTTATGTCCAAACTAAACATTTCACATTTATAAAAAAATGCAAGAATAAGCTGTACAGGTTATAAAAATAATCCGTATATACAGTGCTCCCTCGCTATAACACGGGTCTCGGGGGGCACGCAACTTGAATATTATAACCAAAGAGTGTTATAAACAGGGGAGGGGGTTAGGGGCGCTGCGTGACACAACAACACACTGACTAAAAAGCAAAATAAAATAACTCCCTCTCTAGAATGCATATATAGTGAAGCAAAAATGTAACTTTTCATGAATTAAAGCACAATGTAATGAGCACTATATTTTTTACAAAAAAAAAAGGCTAAACAGCAGTCAGGAGTTCAGTTTGAAGCGACAGACAAGCAAACCAAGTGCGAGGAGAAGAGGGAATGGGCTCGTCCCAGTAGATAGTTAATGCTCATACATGTCTTGAGACGTGTTGGTTGGTAGTGTACTGTGCAGGAGAAGACACGCACAACAAAGTAAAATGTACTAGAATGTTCTGAAATCCGGCTTTTGATTGGCAGAGTGGGTCATGATCTGTTCTGTGGATAAACTGCTGTACACTGCGCTTTGACCACCAAACACATACCCCTGATTCAAATCCATGCTCCCACAGGTGTAAGGCTCATGTTTGAGCCTAGTTTTGTCTAAACATCTTGTAATATGGGTTCTTCTGTTCCTGCAGCCACAAACACATGGAACATCCTGAAGACTAACGGTGCCCTAGTGCAGGGAGGCTACGGACACAGCAGCGTCTACGACCCCAAAACCAGGGCCATCTACATCCACGGGGGCTACAAGGCCTTCAGCGCCAACAAGTACGGGCTGGCAGACGACCTCTACAAGTACGAGGTGGACTCCCGCATGTGGTAAGAAGCTCCGGTTTGAATTTACTATTGAGGAGACGGAACACAGAGTTCAAGAAGGAGTGAACAAAGAGCAGAGTAACACTTGGGGCAGCACTGTGGATTGATCCTAAAGTGTTTTGCTGCTTGCATACTGTTCTCAAATGACATGTCAGGTTATGCATAGTACTTTAATTTGGGACACAGTATGAAAGGGCTTACTGAATGTAGAAATGTGCATGATTTTTTTATTTTTTAAAACCGTTTGTGTGAACTACATAGTTTGAGATGACGTCCTGCCGTATCTTCGAAAAAACGTATATGCATTATAAAATAGATACATTATTATTTATTTCTTAGCAGACGCCCTTATCCAGGGAGACTTACAATTGTTACAAGATTTCACCATACAATTACCCATTTATACAGTTGGATTTTTACTGGAGCAATCTAGGTAAAGTACAGCAGCAGTGTCCCCCACCTAGGATTGAACCCACAACCCTCCGGTCAAGAGTCCAGAGCCCTAGCCACTACTCCACACTGCTGCCCACTGCTGTATATTTACGTTTATGTACAGAAATGATATGATCACAATAAAAGTTTCCACTCAATTCAATTTACAAAAACTCAATTCAAGATGGCAAGACAATTAGACGAGTCATTGTTGGCAGAAAACTGACGTCCGATTCTCAATCCCTAGTCGTTTTTTCTCCGGAAAAAGCCAAGAAAAGCTTTCAGAGGCCAAGATAAGCTGGAAAAAAAAAATGGAGGCGGATCTGAACAATACGCATAGTCCCTTCACCACAGACATAACCAAACAAGATTGCTGCTTCCGCCAGGGTGTCCTCGGCTCACCGCGGACCAGCGACACCCGTAGACTGGACAGGCACCTGCGGGCCCGTCTGCAAGCTGTCCAGAGCCGCGTTGTCTTCCGACACTGCAGCTCTGGGTTGGCTACATGACGGGCCCACAAAGTGAAAAGAAGCGGTCAGCTGATAGCACACGCCCCGGAGGACAGCGTGTGCCCGCCCTCGCAGCTCCCGAGCCAGCGCAGGGGTGGCAGCGGTGAGCCGAGCCCAAAATACAATTGGATATTTCAAATCGGGAGAAAAACTGAGTAAAATCAATTGGCAACTACTAAATTTAAAAAAAAAGGCTCTAAATTCATAAAATAATGTCTTGTATTTTGCCAATATTTAAAAAAAAATTCAACAACTTTCAGGGAGTGTTGTAGGGTCCTTCAAGTAACAGAAGGAAACAAAACACTATCTTTATGAAACCCCAATATCTAATTAATAACAAAAAAAATAAAATGGAAAAACCTCTTTTTTTTTTAAATTTAGTTGTTACCAATTATTTTTTTATTATTTTCTCCCAATTTGGAATGGCCAATTATTTTATTATGCTCAGCTCACCGCCACCACCCCTGCGCCGACTCAGGAGGGTGAAGACGAACACACGCTGTCCCCCGAAGCGTGCCGTCAGCCGACCGCCCTCTTTTTCATACATATTTAGGAAACTTCACATGGTACAATTGTGTACACGGTGACTGAAGGGCATATAACAGACATTAAAGTATTGCAGGGGTGGGCATTGCTGTTGCCATGCTGGTTGAGGCCAAGACATACAGTGCCGTGAAAAGGTATTTGCCCCATCTGATTTTCTGCATTTTTGCACATTTTTCACATTGTATTTGGTCAGATTTTTTTGTGGGTTGTAGTAGTATATGGAGGGAGTCTGAGAGAAAAAATGACACCAAAGTTTGGTGCTTCTTTCATTTGTTTGGTGTGCAAGGTAATCAAACATGCAATCTTCAGGTGTGAAAAAGTTATTGCCCCCCCAGTTAACTCAACCCAATTAAAGGGATAATTAGGGTCAGCTGTTTGAGTACTTTGGTTAACAACCAGGCCTGATTTGGGCCAGCCCTGCCCAATATAAATCTGACTAACTTTCCCACTTACCATCAGAGTGAAGTTGTCAGCACACAGGGTCTAGAGGCACATCATGCCACGAACAAAAGAAATTCCTGAAGACCTCTGGAAAAAAAGTTGTTGATGCCTATCAGTCTGGAAAGGGTTACAAAGCCATTTCTAAGGCTCTGGGGCTCCACCGAACCACAGTCGGAGCCATATTGTCCAAATGGAGAAAGTTTGGGACAGTAGTGAATCTTCCCAGGAGTGCCGTCCTGCCAAAATCTCTCCAAGAGCAAGGCATAAAATCGTCCAGGAAGTCACAAAGAACCCTAGAACAACATCCAGGGATTTACAGGCCTCTCTCGCCTCGGCTAAGGTCAGTTCATGACTCCACCATCAGAAAGACACTGAGCAAAAATGGGATTCATGGCAGAGTAGCAAGGCGGAAACCATTGCTCACTAAGAACATCATGAATGCTCGTCTCAAGTTTGCCAAAAAGTACCTGGGTGATCCTCAAGAGTTCTGGAACAATTCTATGGACAGATGAGTCAAAAATTGAACTTTTTGGCCGACATGGACCCTGTTATGTCTGGCGAAAACCAAATACTGCATTCCACAGTAAGTACCTCATACCAACGGTCAAGCATTGTGGTGGTAGTGTCATGGTTTGGGGATGCTTTGCTGCATCAGGACCTGGACGCCTTGCCATCATTTAGGGAACCATGAATTCTGCTCTGTATCAGAGAATTCTACAGGAGAATGTCAGGCCATCCGTCCGTGAGCTGAAGCGCAGCTGGGTCATGCAGCAAGACAATGATCCGAAACACACAAGCAAGTCTACATCAGAATGGTTGAAGAACAAGAAATTTAAAGTTTTGAAATGACCTAGTCAAAGTCTAGACCTAAACCCCATTGAGATGTTGTAGCATGACCTGAAACGAGCAGTTCATGCTCGAAAACCCACAAATGTCAGTGAGTTGAAGCAGTTCTGCATGTGGGCCAAAATTCCTGCACGGCGCTGTGAGAGACTAATCAATAACTACAGGAAGCGTTTGGTTGCAGTTATTGCTGCTAAAGGTGGTGGAACCAGTTATTGAGTCTTAAGGGGGCGATTTACTTTTTCACACGGGGGCATTGGGTGTTGCATAACTTTCTTTCATAAACAAATGAAATATGTATCCAATTTTTGTGTTATTTGTTCACTCATATTGGTTGAAGATCTGATAACAGTGTCAAAAATATGCAAAAATGCAGAAAATCAGACTGGGGGCAAATACTTTTTCATGGCACTGTATTTCCTGATATTCAATTGGAAGACATTTATTAAATGCTCTGGGAAAGTAGTTTGTCATATATTTTTTTTTTATTGATTTGATTTATATAATAATTTACTACCTCTATTATCACGTTTTCTTTATAGGCCTGAATGCTGTGCAACACAACAGTGCCATCTAAGGACCTTAACGTGTTACAGCATTGTACATCTACCCTTTAGAATAGATACATATACAGTCAAGTCTCGTTAAAACGAACTCTGGGTTAAACTAATTTCCTGATGCTACGAATTTTCTACATGGTCCTGGGCAAAATTAGCAGTCGCTTAATGTAAATTACTACTTATAATACGAATTCACTTAACACAAATTTCCTGTTAGTGCAAATTATTTTGGAGCCCTCCTAGGGAAGAAAATCTTGAATAAAACAAATTGCTCTAGTTCGAACACTTGGTGTAAAGGATATTGGGAAATGTATTCACTTGCATCCTGATTAGTACCCATGTAGTATATTTTAGTGCTGTTTTCAGATTACAGAACCTATGATGCACTTTGATTTGCGATAGTGCTCACGCATCATATCCTTGCAGACAAAAGTGTTGCTGCAGATTTCAACATTACCGCACTTTCTCAACCATTATGGAAAAAAAAAAAAAAACGGAATGTTAAACAGGCCAATGAACAGCAAACTGTGGATGCAAGTCGTCAGTGTTTCAGATTTGCTCATTGCCTGTTATTGAGGACATCTTAGTGGTTTAAAAATGCCCTTGATCAGAATGGGACACGCAGATTGGAAGTGCAGTTTATTTGCAATTTTCTCATTGTAAATGCTCCAGCTAAAGGAACAGGAACTTCGGTTAAAAGAACACCACCTTGGCACTGATAGTGATTCGTTCACAAAGGATCCAGTACTGTTTTGTAACCTGACAGGTAACTCATTATCTTCATCAGATGTAAATTACAATGGTTTATGGAGTCTTTTCAAAAGCAACTATATATATATATATATATATATATATATATATATATATATATATATATATATATATATATATATATATATATAATTTTTTTTTTTTCTTTTTTCAATAATAGTCCTGCTGTTCTGTTTTACAAGGTTTGAGTGTGGTGTAGTCTTTTTTGGGAATTATAATGCCACTCTCTCCTTCTAGCACTCAGTAGTCACCTGTTAGCTTCTTCAACAGTTTTCCACGAAAGCTCACCCTTTTATAGTAGTTTCTTTTTTAGACTGACATGACAACAAAACAGCCCAGTAACAGAACACCCTATAACGTGCCAATGTGTTTCCCTGAAACTCCAGCCAAACTGTTCTATACATTTACTGTTAACATCTAGTGAACATGCAATTAAGTACACTGCGCTATTACAGTTTAAATTGTGTGTCGTTAAAATAATTACAAAAACAGCTTCCAAACCATTTGCTTCCATCTGTGATGCTATAGGTGTGATTAATGCACGTTGAAGTTATTCCTGGGAAAAATAGTCCATCAGATTTGTTACCCTTTTTGTACGTATACAAGTAGTACATGATGTGGCCCGGATGCATATTGTGTTGTGATGCAAATTTGAACCTTGACTTTACTGTATCATTACATCCATGTCTGTAGCAGGTTTTGTTCCAGACAATATTGATATTTCCAGCCCAGGTTTCTGTTTATCATGTCCCTTATTATTAAATTGAACCACTTAAACACTTGAACCAGGACTGCCGATCCATTCCAGGACCAGAGTTGCCTGCCCCTTGGTGTAGACTTTTACCCACCCATTCAAACGGGAGTGTTTGAAGCAAATGATCTGCTCCTGGGGGCGGTTCAGATTGATTGGAGACCCGTGTAAATGCTCCTGAAACGACCTCAGCTTGCTTAAAGATCAGACCAGAGATCAGAAAAATAAGTGTCTCGAATCATTTGTGCAATTGGCCTTGGTGCAGATAGTTTCTTTTTTCCATGTGTGAATGCTAGCCTGTCTTGGGGCGTATCGATTGCAATCGCCCCAGAGCTCACTGTGGAAACATTGCCATGTAAATAAATTGACTGAGCATTTGTTGTCCTCCCGCATTGAAAAGCTTGTCATCGTCTGAATTGTCTCTACTGTATGACTTTTACTGTCTGCTTATGTCTCAAATTAACACAATGTTGAAACAAAAAATTGAACATCAATGTCATCAACCTCATACAAATGTTTGTTTGCCATTATGTAACCATATCCCAGAATACACTGTGGATAAACAGTAAGTTGAGCATTCGATGTGAACTGAGCTCGTTGGAAATTCCAGTAAAAATAGTAAATGATATTGGGGCAGTAACGGAAGGCAAACAAGCCATCAAACGAGCGACCTGGGTTCCACGGCTGTCCTGTCTGAATGCTTCTCGACCTGAGCAGTGAGCATTTTTTTAAACGGTCCAATTCTGGGTTGTTTGCAAGTGTTCCCGTGTGAATACTTGATCTAAGTGTTTCCTCCTTGTTTTTCCCCCCAGTCTTATTTTCAAAGTAAAGTGCTTTTCCATGTTGGTCATGTGAAAAAGCCCTTTAAAACTGGTGCTCGTATTCTTGATTCTCACTGTGGGGCTGATCTTTTCCAGGACTATCCTGAAGGACAGTGGTTTCTTCCGCTACCTCCACACAGCCATCATCGTGAGTGGGACCATGCTGGTGTTCGGGGGGAACACTCACAACGACACCTCCATGAGCCACGGGGCCAAATGCTTCTCATCCGACTTCATGGCCTATGACATTGGTGAGTGACGTCACAGTACTGATGCACAGGCTCAGTCCACACTGCCCTCTTGTGGTTATGTGCTGCAATACAGGACACAAGTCTATGTAGACAAATATTCAGACTAACATTTTTAACCCTTTCAGTCCTGATTATTGTCGAGCTGAAGAATGCAAAATGTTACGTAATTCAAAAAGCAACTACTTTATCGAGTATACATGAGTTTTTTTTTTGTTTTTTTTTTTTACTATATTTTAGGGCTGTCAATTAATCGCAGTTAACTTCTGCAATTAACGTGTTCATTTTTTGGGAGATACATTTTTTTTAACCCACGTTAATCGCACTCCTGTTTTGTCCCTCTTAGCATACCGTAATTCATTTGAGTGCATGCCAGGATTGAATGAGTGCAAAGCATTCAAACTGAAGGACTTGTGAATGGGATGTTTATTTTCTTGAAACTTTCTGACGGTTCATTGGATAGAAACAGGGTTACTTGTATCTAATGTCAAAGTGAGTTCCAGTATAACGGAAGTGCATCTAGTCTGCTGTACCACCACCTTGATAGACATGCTTTTACTTCTCAAAATACACTCTAGTAGTGTTTCTGCTCCATACAACAGCAATAGAAACCTGTCAGTTTTGACAGAGTACACTTTAGAAATTCAGGATTGTTGCAAACCCATGAATCAAGTACGATACTATAAACGGTGCTGTTGGATAGCTACTGACTGCAGACCCGCTAACATTTGTAGCTTTGTTTTATTTCAATAACCACATTTATTTTTAAACAATATTATTTATAATTATGAAGGATATAACCGTTACTCAGTTAATGTTTTGTTTTGTTTAGACAATTTCAAGTTATTAATAAAAGATCATTTCAAATTATTATTATTATTATTATTATTATTATTATTATTATTATTATTATTATTATTATTATTATTATTATTATTTAAATGGCAGTGAAAAACATCAGCTTATGAGTAAAGGAATATGTAAAGGAAACTGTTAATTGTAAATGCAGTAAGGTGAATAAAAAAAAAAACAGACTTCATTGTGATTTAGCAACAACAATGCTGGATTGTAAAGAAATATAAAACTATAAAGAGAATCCAGAAAAAATGAAAACAGGGTTTTTATGCTGGCTTGTTTTTTGTATGATGTTGATTAGGGATGGGTCGGTATACCGGTTTACCGCGGTTTAGGTACATTACGGTATTAATACTGTTCCTTTTATTCTACACCGCAATTATCGTAATTCCTTTATACACCGGTTAACGCATTTTTTCAACTGCAAACACGCTTCTTCTAAATCAAGCGATGGTATTAGCAGCCTTAGCAAAGTGTCTGAGGAATATCTTTTTGTGAACTGATACTGTATTTTGATAATGGTTTTGAAGGAAACTGTCAACGACACTGAATACACGTTTCAATCTTGTTTGAAAAAAAAACTGAAATATCTTGCTTGCATAAGTATTCAACCCCTGTGCTGTGGAAGCTCCCAGTTTACACCGATGAAAGAAATTGCCCTAACGAGGACACAATTACCTTACCATTGGCCTCCACCTGTGAACCATTAAAGTTGCTGTCACATTTTCTGGATAAAAACACCACTGTTTGATGGATCATTGGTCAGGCTGTGAATCTGAAGGAAAATGAAGACCAAAGAGCATTCTACAGAAGTTAGAGATAAAGTAATACTAATGCATAGATTAGGGAAAGAGTACAAAATAATATCCAAGTGTTTGGATATCCCAGTGAGCACAGTTGGATCAATAATCAGGAAGTGGAAGCTGCATCACACCACCCAGGCACTGCCAAGAAAAGGCCGTCCCTCAAAACTCAGCACTCAAACAAGAAGGAGACTTGTGAGAGAAGCCACAGAGAGGCCAACAATTACTTTGAATGAGCTACAGAGTTCAGTGGCTAGGAGTGGAGTAATGGTGCACCAGTCAACCATATCAAGAGCTCTGCATAACACTGGCCTGTATGGGAGGGTGGCAAGAAAGACGCCGTTACTCAAAAAGTACCATCTGAAAGCATGTCTGGAGTTTGCCAGAAAGCATGAGAGTGACCCAACTGCGATGTGGGAAAAGGTTTTGTGGTCAGATGAGACCAAGATAGAGCTTTTTGGCCAATACTCAAAGCGCTATGTGTGGCGCAAACCTAACACTGCCCATGCCTCAAGACACACCATCCCTATAGTGAAGTATGGTGGTGGCAGCATCATGCTGTGGGGATGCTTCTCATCAGCAGGGACTGGGCATCTTGTTAAAATTGAAGGAAGAATGGATGGCGCAAAATACATGGAAATACTGCAAGAGAACCTGCTTCAGTCTGCTAAAAAACTGAAGCTTGGGAGGAAATTCACCTTTCAGCAGGACAATGATCCCAAGCACAAGGCCAAAGCAACATTGGAGTGGCTCAAGAACAAAAAGGTGAATGTCCTACAGTGGCCCAGTCAAAGTCCTGATCTCAATCCCAATCCAACCTGGAGCAAATCTGCCAAGAAGAATGGGCCAAAATCACTTCGACACTGTGTGCAATGCTGGTACATACCCCAAAAGACTTAAAGCTGTTATTGCAGTGAAAGGTGGCTCTACCAAATATTAATGTGTGGGGGTTGAATACTTATGCAAGCAAGATATTTCAGTTTTTTATTTTTCTTAAAAATATTTCCCAACATAAAACCAATGTCACCTTACAGTAATTAATTCTGAGTTTCAGTGTAAAATAAAATATTAAACAGAATGAAATTTCAGTGTACCATTTGTAATTCAGTAATATGAGAGAATTGGTCAGGGGTCTGAATACTTTTGCAAGGCACTGTATGTATATTATATATATATATATATATATATATATATATATATATATATATATAATATGTGTGTGTGTGTATATATATATATATATATAATATATATATATACAGTACTGTGCAAAAGTTTTGGGCAGGTGTGAAAAAATGCTGTAAAGTAAGAATGCTTTCAAAAATACATGTTAATAGATTATATTTATCAATTAACTAAATGCAAAGTGAGTGAACAGAAGGAAAATCTAAATCAAATCCATATTTGGTGTGACCACCCTTTGCCTTCAAAATGGCATCAATTCTTCTAGGTACACTTGCACAAAGTCAGGGATTTTGTAGGCATATAGTCAGGTGTATGATAAAACAATTATACCAAACAGGTGCTAATGATCATCAATTGAATATGTAGGTTGAAACACAATCATTAACTGAAACAGAAACAGCTGTGTAGGAGGAATAAAACTGGGTGAGGAACAGCCAAACTCCGCTAACAAGGTTAGATTGCTGAAGACAGTTTACTGTCAAAAGTCATACACCATGGCAAGACTGAGCACAGCAAAGACACAAGGTAGTTATACTGCATCAGCAAGGTCTCTCCCAGGCAGAAATTTCAAGGCAGACAGGGGTTTCCAGATGTGCTGTCCAAGCTCTTTTGAAGAAGCACAAAAAAACAGGCAACGTTGAGGACCATAGACGCAGTGGTCGGCCAAGGAAACTTACTGCAGCAGATCATGCTTGGTTCCCTTCGCAATCGGAAGATGTCCAGCAGTGCCATCAGCTCAGAATTGGCAGAAAACAGTGGGACCCTGGTACACCCATCTACTGTCCAGAGAAGTCTGGTCAGAAGTGGCCTTCATGGAAGACTTGCGGCCAAAAAGCCATACCTCCGACGTGGAAAGAAGGCCAAGCGACTCAACTATGCACGAAAACACAGGAACTGGGGTGCAGAAAAATGGCAGCAGGTGCTCTGGACTGATGAGTCAAAATTTGAAATATTTGGCTGTAGCAGAAGGTAGTTTGTTCGCCGAAGGGCTGGAGAGCGGTACACGAATGAGTGACTGCAGGCAACAGTGAAGCATGGTGGAGGTTCCTTGCAAGTTTGGGGCTGCATTTCTGCAAATGGAGTTGGGGATTTGGTCAGAATTAATGGTCTCCTCAATGCTGAGAAGTACAGGCAGATACTTATCCATCATGCAATACCATCAGGGAGGCATTAGATTGGCCCCAAATTTATTCTGCAGCATGACAATGACCCCAAACATACAGCGAAAGTCATTAAGAACTATCTTCAGCATAAAGAAGAACAAGGAGTCCTGGAAGTGATGGTATGTCCCCCACAGAGCCCTGATCTCAACATCGTCGAGTCTGTCTGGGATTACATGAAGAGAGAGAAGCAACTGAGGCTGCCTAAATCCACAGAAGAACTGTGGTTAGTTCTCCAAGATGTTTGGGCCAACCTACCTGCCGAGTTCCTTCAAAAACTGTGTGCAAGTGTACCTAGAAGAATTGATGCTGTTTTGAAGGCAAAGGGTGGTCACACCAAATATTGATTTGATGTAGATTTTTCTTCTGTTCACTCACTTTGCATTTTGTTAATTGATAAATATAAACTATTAACATGTCTATTTTTGAAAGCATTCTTACTTTACAGCATTTTTTCACACCTGCCTAAAACTTTTGCACAGTACTGTGTGTATATATATATATATATATATATATATATATATATATATATATATATATATATATATATATATATATATATATATGTTACATAGCACAGCCCTTTGGCAACCTACTGCTGTTAAACTCCAAAGTGCTATGAAGTAACCTGAAAACATGGCTTTTTCTTCTATAATATAGTTGTGGAAAGCATTTTGTCATAAACTAAATAAACAAATAATAATAATTGTTTTGTTTTTTTTACTGCTGGGGCTGGTGGCATGCTAAAGATTTGATTTAGCTTTTTACTGGCAGCCACTTACCAATTCCTCCAACAGGAACAGACATTTAGTGACACATCTTTCAACTCACCTACAATTTAAGATCAAGAAAATACAATTTATTAAAAAAACAAACAAAAAAACAAACAGGGTACCCTCGGGTCTGAGGAGGCTATTATTATGGTGTTGCACTTCTACTTGCATCAATCGTAAACATTATTAGGATATTTGGGAAACTGAATCCAGGTAATAAAATATAAGTCAGTGTGCGATATCAGCTACATGTTTTGGACTTTACGATCAGTATCTAAACACATACCAAGGAGGTTCATCTGTACTACATACTGTAGTTCACCATTACGTTTTACAGGTGTCGAGAGAACCCCATATGTTACCTAATTTTGATTAAACTTGGTTAGGATATTCTTTAGCACTAGTATTTTGGCATATCCCCTTCAGTCATTGTCTGTATAATTGACCATGCAATGTTTCCTATCTATGTATCTGTTTTATAATGCATAATGTCGTTGGTGTTTTTTTTTTTTTTTTTCGCCCAAAGTTTTGGCAGGGCAGCTTCTCAAACTTCATAGAGTTTACACAAACTGTTTTAACTACAAGAACTATCTTGCTACTTTATAAGGACATGTCCATCCAGTATGATTTGGCATTGCCCTGTGATGTGACAAGTGATCACAGCAGCACAATAAAGCTGTGGGAGCAGCACAATTACAAACAGTCTACCAGAAATGGGGAAAGGCAACAAAATAATGACATTCGAAAGAAGCACGCTAATGGTTGCACGTGCCACAGCAGCAGTCCAAAACATTGGTCTTCAGAGAATAACAGCAGTGGAAGGCAATGGGAAAATGGTTGCAGAGAGAGAGCTGTGGCTGCAAACGGTCAGTGACAGACCAGGAAAATAGTTAGACGTTTTTCAACTCTGAAATATTAATAACTGAATAGATTTAACATAGATAAGACACCTTCAAGCACATGGTAAATGGTGGCCCACCTTGATATTGGGAATAGGTCTTGATAAAGTGGACAGGCAGTGTGTATCTAGAGAACTGTGATAAACATTGGTACATAAATTATTTAGCACAAGTTATTAAGAGTTTCACAATCTGGAGCTATATGGAAGGATATGTCTGATCACCCAGGTAAAGACCCTAAGCTGATTTTATCATGGTGTTTAGATACTTGGTATTCAGCAAGGATACTCTGGTCTTCAGACTGATCCATTGTTGTGTTGACATTGAATCGAAGTAGCGATTCTTTGCTGCTGTTAGTTTTCCAATGGTGTATCAAGTGAACTGCACACTATTAATTTTCATGTAATGAATTTTTCTATACCAGCCTTATTTGCACTACGTGGAGATTTGAAATCTTGGGGTGTGAAAGCATACCAGAGAACAATCAACCGGAAGGCTTTTAAAATGTAAAATGGGCAAGTCCAGATTAAAATGTTGTAATTTATTTCTGTAGACAGTCATTGTTTGTGGTATGAAAAGTACATCTCCCTTTTTATTAGGCTATAGTCAGGAGCCATAGGCAAGAGGCTTGCAATTTTGTGTTCTGCCTTATAACAAGAATACAAGTGCTAGTAGAATGGCATTATGGGGCATATAACTGGTTCTGTAAGCCTCTTGGCTAGGTTGTCCATGAAAATGAGAAGCTGTTCTTAGCTGACTCCCTGGTTAAATTAATGAATGATTGTTTGATTATTTGATTTTTTAATTAGTAGTTCAATAAACAAAAATGTTGAAGAAAAAATGGACAATATCCTATCCCGACTATTTAAAAAGGTACCCGTATCAAAACAACCACAAGGCTTTGTTGGCGTTAATCAACTCTCTTTTTTTCTTTTTCTGCACAGCTTGTGATGAGTGGTCGGTGCTGCCCAGACTAGATTTGCACCATGATGTAAACCGGTTTGGACACTCTGCAGTCTACAGCAACAGGTAACGATGCAACAAAAGATGCCGAAAACAGGGGCTCCCGAGAGGCGCATCCAGTAAAAGCACTTGCCTAGAGTGTAGGATGCGCCCTATAGTCTGGACGTCGCAAGTTCGAGTCCAGGCTATTCCTTTGCCGACCGAGGACGGGAGCTCCTGGGGACGGCGCTCAATTGGCCGAGGGTCGCCCGAGGGGAGGGAGGGTTAGGTCAGCCAGGGTGTCCTCAGCTCACCGCTCACCGCGCACCAGCTACCCCTGTACTGGCCGGGCGCCTGCAAGCTGCCCGAGAGCTGCATTGTCCTGTAGCTCTTGGGTGGCTGCATGGTGAGTCCGCAGTGTGAAAAAAGCGGTCGGCTGACGGCACACGCTTTGGAGGACAGTGTGTGTTCGTCTTCGCCCTCCCAAGTCAGCGCAGGGGTGGTAGCGGTGAGCTGATCTTAATAAAATAATTGGCCATTCCAAATTGGGAGAAAATAATATTAATGCAATTAAGAGCAAGATAAAATACAATGACTTCGGTTCTAGCAAGTACAACTATATGACAAAATACGATTCAATAACGGAGCAGATAAGTGTCGGTGATTAGTTACATCAGGATATAATTAAATACAAAATACTATAGATTAAATAAGACTTTTGACAGATTATAGTACTCTGTAAAGTACAGGATTAAATACAGTAAAATAGGGAGCAGATAAGAGCAAGTAAAGCGCATTAAGGAAGAGTAATAAAGTGTCCAGAGGGAAAAGGAGTTCTACAGGTGCTGTCTGAAGAGGTGAGTCTTGAGGAGGCGCTGGAAGGTGGTCAGGGACTGGGCAGTCCTGACATCTGTAGGAAGTTCATTCCACCACTGTGGGGCGAGGGTGGAGAAGAAGCAGGCTCTGGAGGCAGGGGAGCGTAGAGGAGGTAGAGCCAGTCTTCTAGTGCAGGAGGAGTGGAGAGGTGGAGTGGGGGTGTAGGGAGAGATGAGGGTCTGGAGGTAGCTGGGTGCAGTCTGGTCAAGGTATCTGTAGGCTAGTACAAGAGTCTTGAACTGGATGCGAGCGGTGATCGAGAGCCAGTGGAGTTGCGTGGGAGAAGCAAGGCAGAGAGAACACCAGGCAGGCAGCGGAGTTCTGGATGAGCTGGAGTGGATGGGTGGCGGACGCAGGGAAGCCAGCCAGGAGGGAGTTGCAGTAGTCTAGGCGGGAGAGTACCATGGCCTGGACCAGGAGCTGGGTGGCGTAGTTGGTGAGGAAGGGTCGGATTCTTTGTATGTTGCTCAGGAAGAATCGGCAAGTGCGTGCCAGAGTGGAGATGAGCTGAGAATAAGAGGCAGGGGTCTAGGGTGACTAGGGTGAGGTTCTTAGCTGAGGAGGAGGGAGAGAGTGTGGTAGATTCCAGAGGCATGGAGAGAAAGAGATCAGAGGAGGAGGAGGGAAAGAAAAGGAGGTCAGATTTAGAGAGGTTGAGTTTGAGGTAATGCGAGTGCATCCAGGAGGAGATAGCAGACAGGTAGAGATACGGGAGGGGATGGTGGAGTCAGAGGTGGGGAAGGAGAGGAAAATCTGAGCATCATCAGCATAGAAATGCTATGAGAAACCATAGGATGCGATGCGGTTGGAGAGGTAGGAGGAGAAACAGGCCAGAGCAGTGCCAGAGATTCCCAGGTCAGCGAGAGAGGATAGTAGAATAGAGTGATCGACAGTGTCAAAGGCAGCAGAGAGGTCGAGGAGAATTAGGACAGAGGAGAGAGAGGCAGCTCAGGCAGAGTTTAGTGAGTCTTGTACATTTTATAATGTACCTTAAAATAGCCCCAATGAGACTTCCCCTTTGTCTTATAAATTAATTTGTTCTTTTTCCTCCTTCCTCGGCAGCACCATGTACGTGTTCGGAGGTTTTAACAGCCTGCTCCTGAGTGACGTGCTGATGTTCACTCCGGCAAGCTGCGCGGCATTCTCCAGCGACACTGCCTGCGCCGTGGCCGGGCCTGGGATCCGCTGCCTCTGGAACTCCAGTCTGGGCCAGTGTCTGTCCTGGAAGGAAGCCAGCCCCAAGGAGGAGCAGCAGGTCCTCTCCACCTGCCCAGCCAAAGCATGTAGGTCCTTGCATTCAGTTTGAAACATGCCTTCAGAACAACATTCACTTCAAGTCACTTGTGTTCTCTCTGTGCCTCAATAAGATAAACACCACCAATTAATTATTTCAGTCGTTCTTCAGTGAGGTATATAGTACATGTACAATTTACTCAGGGATGGAAATAAAACTCCCATTGCATAGCAGTTTGATCCATTCCTGGTTTTACTAAGAGTTTAATTACACAGCTGAACTTGTTACTAATACACTGGGGCTAATCAAGCACATATTAAAACCTGCGATAGTTTTGTTTCCATCCCTGTTACTGTCAACATTGTTTTGTTATATTTATCTATCTGTTGAATAAAGAGATTTCAATTTTTTTAAGCTTTCAGAGTAACAGTATTTTGACCTTGTTACAAACCTGAAAAAGCGATGAGTCAAACCCTCTGTACATAGAACTTAAGTTTAAATCTAATGTCTGAACTGATCAATTACAATATGGCTGGTTGATTTTAATAATACAGTTGTAGCCCACGTGTACAGTAGGCTGATCCCCCAATCTTTATCTCTCTCTTCCAGATGCTGACAATGAGAAGTGTGATCAGTACACTGACTGCTACAGCTGCACAGCTAACACCAACGGGTGCCAGTGGTGCAACGATCAGTGTATCTCAATGAGCAGCAACTGCACAGCCGTGCCAGTGAGTACCAGGGGCTGAGGTCAGGCAGGCAGGGGGAGGATCAGTTTCACACTTTGTATCCGAGTGTGTGTTTATGGGCAAGCTGTCTTATACCCCATTCACACAGACGTATTAGTACGGCTCAGAACCAGCACTGATGTGGCATTTGTCTCTGTGAATTGCCTATACCGTCACAGTCGTTGTATTTTATGCCGTCTGTCTCTAAAGCACCATACAAGGTGGTTGACGAACAATTAAAAACAGCGACATTTCCCAACAATCTCAATGTGTGAGCACCCTTACATTCAACATAACTTAATGCAATATTTAAATGAACTCTGCAGCTAATCGAGATCATGGCTCCATCAAATATGCCACTTGCAAATATGCCACTTTTTCTCCGTTCTGTTCAACTTTGTGGTGTTTTTAACTTAACCCTTTCCGGTCCTATGTCGGACCTGGTCCGACATCGCAATTTTCCCTTTCCGGTCCAGTGTCGGACCCTGTCTGACATCATCAAAAAGACGCAAAAAAACAGGTCTCTAGTTGTTTTTTCTCCGGAAAAAGCCGAGAAAGCCATTCAATGGCTGAGTGAAACTGATAGGAGCCGAAAAAAAAAATAACTAAGGGCGTATCTCATGAATACGAATAGACCCGACACCACATAGATAACACGGACATAAACAAACAAGATAGCTGCTTCCGCATCCAGCGCTCAAAGAACATCACAAACATTTGAAGAGCTTTTTAAAGATGTTTTAGTAATAAAATAACGACTTGGATCGCATTATTGAGGAGTTTGGCGATAAAATGAGTGGTCAAGAGGTGATTTATCGGTATGTACTATTATTAAGAGGCATTTGAAAAATATAGCAAACAAGGGGGTGAGGCGGGGCTGGAGATGCAGTACTGAGTGTCCTGTTGATATGCAGTGCCTTTTAAACCTGTTTTACTGTGAAAAAAAATACTTTTAAACAGTGCGTCTAAAATAAACTGCGAGTGTGAAAATAAATTGGACCTGATTGCGCCTGACAGACGCTGAGTAAATGGACCGCTAAGGGTTTATAAAAAAAAAATCCAGGGCTCTACACATCTGCTGTATATTTGAAAGGTAATACCAAAAAAAAAAAAAAAAAAAACATTTTTGTGCAAAACATCTTTTCAAAGCATTATATATTTACCATATTACCATATATAATATATATGATTGCATCGCTACTCTGTTTTAAACAGAAGGTAAGACGTATCATTTCTGGTCGGAGTCGAGGCCTTCCGACCCTGTGCGAAAAGTCAGAAGTAAGTCATTTAAAATCTTTTTTTGGAAAGGCGTGTACAGCCTTAACAGATCGTCAAACCTTTCATCTATCATTATAAAATACCTAAAATATCTCTCACTGTCACATACCCGCATCTCTCTAAATAATGTTTGAAATTATCCCTTTCGTGTTCTCTTTTGGTTGAGAGGACGGAGCAACAACGTCGCTTTTTGATTATTTTTTTTTTTTAATCCTCTTGTATAGCGGTTCAAACTCAGCACATCTACTTACATGTACATTTGTCCAGTTATGCAAATGCAGTTTGTATTTAAAGTATTGTATTTATGTGAACAACAGCTGCAACCACTTTGTGCAGTCAAAAGGGATGCGACACGATGCGTCCTGTACAGCAAATAGTGAAGCCGCACAGCTAGCTGTCTGCGCCTGACGTATCGCATTCCTCTGCAACAGAAGTACTGCTTATAGTTTTCCACGATTCTGAAACAAACAGCATGTTGTAAAAAAAGCCTCTAAGTTGTTAAACTTCTGTTGTCTGATGCATTTGTTCTTCTGCATTTACAGAAAACAGCGCATGATGATTATTATTTGTTTATTTAGCAGATATCTTTATCCAAGGCGACTTACAGAGACTAGGGTGTGTGAACTTTGCATCAGCTGCAGAGTCACTTACAACTACGTCTCACCCGAAAGACGGAGCACAAGGAGGTTAAATGACTTGCTCAGGGTCACACAATGAGTCAGTGGCTGAGGTGGGATTGAACCGGGGACCTCCTGGTTACAAGCCTGTTTCTTTAACCACTGGACCACACAGTGATAATGCATGTTTTAAAGGAAGTAAAGGAACCGCCTCTTTTTATATCCATTTTCAAGATTACACTGACGATTTCCGTGACTTCAGTGACAAAATTGTAGCCTTACGTATTAACACTTTATAATTAAGCACTAAGGGGAACATTGTTATCGGTAGCACATTTCACAGCAATACATACGACAAATTTCAACACGTGCAACTTCTACATACTACGTTTGGATATAACAATGAAAATGAAATACTGAAAAATTAAATCCTGAATCGTTAAATGATTGAGAGTAAAATGAAAGAAATCCGTTCTACAATAAACATTGTTTTTCTCTCAAGACGACTGTAAAATGTCTTAACTCTTAATATCCAGGAATATGACTAGCAAACCTCAGTTTATTAACAAAGCACTTCACTTGCCACACATTTTTACAGCTTGTTTTCTGTGTACATAACTTAATAAGTTAGTAACAGTACCTGTTTATTTTGAGCGAATACAAGACTGATCACATAACATGGATCTGGAAGGTGGAAGCCTGAACTGAAGGTACATTAAAATATAGTGCTATTTGATTCGCTGCTGGCTGCTCCAAAAAAAGCAAGTTAAATGTAATGTTGAATTTCATTAGCTGGCTATGATGTAATGCTTTGTCGTTGACCACTGAGGTGTAAGACCGTGGGAAGAGCACTTTTTTCAAATGATAGTATGTTTGAAAACAATGGAAAGAGACAGAGAACAGGCTGAAAGGGAACGGGGGAAAAATAAAAATAAAAAAAACTAAATCTTGAATATCGTTTTCGTTCCAGAACGTAATAAATAATTTTGTTTCGTTTTTTGTGTGTTCCATAGAAAGTTCTGGATCCCTACTGTTAAGTAACTTGGATAATTTACAATGAAAACCTTATACAACTCACACTTAGAAATAGTGCTGCCTGCATTGTGATGCAGTCGTACACAACTAAAACGTTTGCTTTCTTATCCTGAATGACAGTATTCAACTTTCAATTCCACATAGAATCACACTTCTGAATTGCCTGATTTTTCAATGAATGAAAAGCTTATTTAGGGCATGGCAAGAATCTGAACACCAATATTGTAGGCTAGCAATTGGCTTTGGAAATCCATTCTGTGCGCTTGTAGCATGATTAGTGGAAACAGACAATCTAGATCTGGACAGTTAAACCGCTGTAGGATGTATTTTGCTTCTTCACAACACTGTTCTTAAAGTCTAAATTCCTCCACAAACAGTGCTTGCTAGATGCTTGTTTCTAAGGCCACAGTGCACATGGAAATGTGGTGTTTCAAAACTGGGTTCACTGGTGTTGGGACTGTGATGAGTGCTGTGTTGGGGGTCAAGCCTACTTCCCTCTGCCCTGCAACTCTGTGCTGTAGTCGCTGATCCCGGAGAGTGAGGGTTACCCAGCTGATTGCTGTGTTTCTGCTGCAGGGCCCCATCGCGGAGTACGAGACCTGCCCGAAGGATAACCCTGAGTACGTTTGCAACAAGAAGACAAGCTGCAAGAGCTGTGCCATGGACCAGAACTGCCAGTGGGAGCCTCGCAACCAGGAGTGCATCGCCTTACCAGGTAATGAAACGGCAGCTTACACTGAGTATACTGCACCTGGGGAAGTGAGGAGCAGGGGTCTGTATAGTGGGCACAGCAGGCTAATTCATGCCTTTACTGTACTGGTATGCCTTACTCTCTGTCAGAAAGGGGTTTTGGTACTGTGTACTAAAGATTCAGTTCTGGTGCAGCAAGTATTGGAACAGCTACTTTGTTTAGCCTTGATTATTTATTGTACAGAAAAATGATTATTACATTGTGTTTGACAGTCTTCGAAAACTACAAAGGATCAGCAACACTGCCATCAAGATGTTTTCTAATTTATTGAAGCAGAGAGTTTACAGTTTTTGTTAAATCAGCGTAAAGTTGATAACCTGTGAATGTAGTTTATAAATAATCAATTAATCAATCTATGAATCACTGACTGAATTTTTAAAAAAGTTTATGATTTGAAATAAAATTAAATAAATACAAATAATCATAAAAAAATGTACCCCCCCCCTCCTTCAGAAAATATATGCGGGGAGAACTGGCATCTCGTTGGGAACTCCTGTCTAAAGTTCACCACAGCCAAGGACAATTACGACAACGCCAAGCTGTCCTGCCGAAACAACAACGCAGTCCTGGCCTCCCTCACCACCCAGAAGAAGGTGGAGTTTGTCCTTAAGGAGCTGCAGATCATGCATGTGCTGGTGAGTGCCTGTGAAGAGGCCTTAGATCAGACACCTGCTGCACTATGCTGTCTTCCAAATTAGCTTGGTTCTTAAACAAGTGCTCTTTTCATGAACTGCCTTAATATATAATAATGTAAAGTGGTCTGTTAATCAGTTTCAGCGGTCTTTATTGAATGTCAGACAGAAGAAAATGTAAGGCCCTGAGAGGAAACGAGAGCAGGCTGCAATTGTTAAAGCCTAATGAGATAATTACAGCCGTTCAGATTCTCAGCCATGCAGGGTGAGGAGGAGCTGGCTAGCGAGGGCTTGTCTTATCACCCTAATTTGGGTTTGAGTTTGCAGCTATCTCCTCTGTCCTCCTGTAGAGTTTGGCTATTTATAGCAGAACCCCCACCCTCCCATTCATACCCTTGGCTTGACAAAACTTATTTATACTCCCTGTAGAAAAGACATTTAACAGTAACAAGACCTTGCTTTAGGAACTTAGGGGTCTATTCATAAAGGGTTAAGCCTGTCGAAATGAGAAAACAGGAGTACATGATCGGATTTCGTCCACAGCCGCCTATTTAACGGCAGTTGCTATTCATAAGAGATCATTCAGATGCGTCGTTAAGCCCCAACGATTTTAGTCTATGAAGGCCTGTTTTAAACGAATTGAGATAAAGCTTAACGATTACCTCATTAGCATAAAGGTTTCATCGGTCCTGATCATCAACTTGCTATTCATAAGAGTGAACGACAGCAAGATGCTGTTGATAAGTTGGAGTTATTGAATGCTGGGCGCGGTGGAGTCTAAACTAACGACAGCATCAAAATGACATGTCAAAAAAGTTATCTGACCGTATTTAACCCGTAAAATAACAATAAAAAGAGACACAAATTGTTAAAGCTTTTTTTTCTTTTTTTTTTTTTGTTATTAAACTGTGTTCATGCAAAAGTTGATGCTCCCGTGATTAACACTGCCGAATATATATATATATATATATTTTTTTAAAAGTAGTGCTGTATCTGTGTTAAGCTGAAATAAAATAATCTGATTTCAGAACTACCCTTGTTTAGCTGACCTATACTATTGAAATGATCAGGGCCCTGTCAAGTCTGCTGAACCGATTGCATTTATCACAACATGAATATCTTCCATAAGCCTGTAAGTTGATTTAGGAGGTGTTCACGCATCTGTAGGAGAGGATTGCAGAAACCTCCTTAAAGATTTAAATGAGGGTACCCAGGACTACGTGCAGGACTACATGTTCTAACCCTGCTTGTTTACTACAGCTTATATTGTAAGTCGTTTGAGGTAGAGGCATTATATTTTCAGTATTGTGAAAACTCTTTAGTCTCCAGATTACAAAGACTAAACACTTATATCAGCTGAAATATTTGCTTCATATTTATACACAGATTATGCATCCTTCTGTCGCAGAAATCTTTAACTGTGACAAATATTTGTAGGTTTAGAAATATGGAACTTCTTGTTGAAAAGAACAACCTGGAAAGAATCTTGGCAGCATGGATTGGCAACAAACAGTAGTTTCTTTAATAATCGAACCTAATTAAAAACAAGATCATTTTCATATGTGGATGGCTTATTATGGAATGAGTTCAGTCTTGCTTTTGGAAAGTTTCAGTGAAAGTCCTGTGTTTCCCTGTGTCTGCAGTACAAAGCGACAGTGACCCCCTGGGTGGGATTGCGGAAGATCAACGTCTCGTACTGGTGCTGGGAGGACATGTCCCCTTTCACCAACACATCCCTCCAGTGGCTCCCAGGGGAGCCCAGTGACGCAGGGTTCTGTGGGTACTTAGCTGAGCCCTCCCACACCGGCCTGAAGGCAGCCACCTGCGTCAACTCTGTCAACGGCAGCCTGTGCGAGCGCCCAGGTAACTTACACACATCCGCTAACACAGGGCTTGTACCAAGGGGAACACCCCCCTTCAGTCATAAATTTATTTTATATAATTATTTTTTTATGTGTATTCCATGGGGTAGGAAAAAAGTTGTCCTCCCAAGACTTATGTGCATTATAAAGTATACAGTAGCATAGATAGGAAGATTGCCATGGGGCAGTTGTACATGCATTGACCAAGGGGTCATGGATTTTTCTGTTTGTCTTGCATGGATGCCCTCTCTTCTGCTTACAAATACAGACAACATTTCAAACATGCTTACAGATACAGCCATGCACACACAAGCATGTATATATTGCCTCCAGGACCTGGGGTCATGTCACTAATGGGTTTATTTTCATGTTTTTTTCACGTTACAGGTCAGATGGGAAATATCAGGACTGAGGAGATACATTTGTACACATATTGTACTATTTCAGCCTTCACTTGCGTATTTAAAAACAGATCATTTACTTCCCATAGACCTGTGCTTCATTGCATCTGTCTCATCATGAATAAAACGCCAGTCGGTTTTAGGTGCAAGAAAAAAAAAACTATGTTATGTAACTGTAGCGCTACAACACAGAACTCTAGTATGCCCTCCTCTGTCTCTGACTGAGACTCTGTTCTCCAGTTCTTTTGTGCATAATAAGTAGAATTTACAAACGAGAGACAGCCATTCGGTTCCTAATAGCTGGCTGATCTATAAATGTTTTTAAGTGTGATATTAAAACATCCCAGTCATTCAGCATCAACAACATGATGATCACCATTACATTCCATACCCACACCACCCTCTTAACATCACTTTTTTTCGTTTCTTTAATGTGATTAATAAAATGTACCGGTAATTTTATTTTGAATGTATGGTGCTTGCTTGTAACTTACAGTACCGAGTGCAGCAACAGTCTCGGGTCCAAACCGTCAGCTGAGTGTAGATATACTATTTACATCCTCGCTATATGGCCTTCATTATACGATTAAATACTTATTAAAAAAAAAAAAAGAAAGGAAAGTATCAAACTGCTGCTGATGTTGGCTCGTACAGCTCTATGCAACCGGCATGGCAAAGCAATGTTGATTTTTTTAATTTAAATTAACATTTGCAATTGAAACAAAACTGAAACTTTTAATATTAAATTTTGTAATAGTAAAGAAAATCAAAGAATAAAAACAGTGCTAAAATTATTAATAATTTAGCTAATGCCTTTATCCAAGGTGACTTCCTTAACTTACTGCAGCAGCTTATATTCGTTTTGGATTGTCCTTTTACTGTAGCGAACAAAAGGCTTTGGACCCAAACAGGGTTGTTATAGCGAGGGTGTACTGTATTTAGTATTTGACTTGTATGTTTAATATACGACACTTGCACATTTTAATATATAATGCGTGCACATTTGTTATTTCATTTTTGTTATTTTTCACCTCCCATAGTGTTCAACATTTAACAGATGGTATGAAAAAGTTTGGATCAGAATCCAGTATCATCCCTTACAAAAGAGTAGTATACTGCAAGTATACTTGTGCCAAAATTGTCTGGTTTTAGTATACTATTGGTACCATTATACTATCCTATTTTGGCACAAGTATACTTGCAGTATACAACTTTTAATATTCTTTTTGTAAATGATGCAACATAGTTCTCAAATATTGGACATTTCTTAGATTGTATCTTACTTCTCTTTTGCATACCTGCATTGACTCTTGCTAGATATGCGGCTCCAGATTCTGACAAATACTTTTTAGAAAACCAGGAGCAACTTCTGCTCTGGATCAAAAAGCTATAATGCTCTGCGGCTGCCCGCCTATGTGGATAACTATCAAAAAACTAGTAGAAACTAACTCAAACACAAGTCTGGGAAAAACAAATGGAAGTCTGGAAAAAGTATGGAATTTTGGTGTTGAAAAAGTGTATGAACCCTGTAAAAGTACTGCCTAGGATAAACTAATTTTAAGATTATAAGGACTTCTATCAAGTTCCATCTAAATCTTTGTTCCAAAGCTGAATAGATTCAGTTCGTTCCACCTACTATATCTCCATTGCTTATTCCTTTAAACCCTGGGATTAGTCTGGTTGCTCTTTACTAGACTCTTCAAGGCCAGAATATCCAAAACTGAACACAGTATTCTAAGTACGGTCTCACCAGTGCATTATACAAACTCCTCATAACATCCTTTTATCTGTACTACTTTTATTTTTTATTTTATTTGTATTGATGGTTTTCGAGATTAATAACCGACTGTCCCTTCTTGCTTTTGTCCTCTCAGCGAACCACAGTGCCAAACAGTGCCGCACCCCGTGCGCTCTGCGCTCGTCCTGCAGCGAATGCACCAGTGGCAGCTCTGAGTGCATGTGGTGCAGCAACATGAAGCAATGTGTCGACTCCAACGCATACGTGGCCTCATTCCCCTTCGGACAGTGCATGGAGTGGTACACCATGAACAGCTGCCCACGTAAGCAAGTAGCCAGGCTTTTGAGAGGAGTGTGGAAAGAGTTACCAAAGAGAAATGATACCCTTCCCATGTCTATAATTTTGTGTGATATTCCATTAAATGGTTTAGTTTAAAAGTTGTATTTATGTATGCTAGTAATATACACTCTCCCCCAACGTTATTGCAGTAAATACAAAATTAGAGCTATAGCAAAAGTAAAATGCCATGATCTACATTCGTGGTATGTACATACAGGTTCCTTTGTATATCCACAGACTGGTGCACTCTAACTTATGGGAAACAATTTTGGAACCAAGTTTTATAACAGTCAGATAGTCAATGTGTGACAAGTCATATCACCAGGATTGGATATCTCCATAGAAGTGAAAGTGTTTTGCGTAAAGACTAGTCAGGCATCAAGTTGTATGCCCAGATTCTGATGTTTTCAATAACTCATGGTAAAGAATTGTATAGCCCTTTCATAGACAATTGGATGAATAGATCTCTAGTTTTAAATACAACAGTTACAGGTACGATGCTAAATTCCCTCAAAAATGCGGTTTTGCAACTGTGGATAATAGCTTCCAATTCCAAAGTTACTCTGCATTGTTCTTCAGCCATTCTGGTTCCAAATACAACTGATATCTGTAGTCGGTGTCAGATACCAAATACCAAATTTTATATTTTTCTTCTCAATATCCAGACTGCTGGTTTTCCTATGTTAAACATCTCCTTGTGGACAGGAGTTTGCTAAAATGAAATGAGTAAATCCTTGAATCGACAATTTAATTTATTTAATTTATTTATTAATTTTTTGGTTGGCGGCAAAAGTGTGTGTTGTTTTTTTTTTCTACTCTGTGATTTTAACATTCCTTTACTTGCACTTCACTCCAGCCGATAACTGTTCTGGCTACCGCACGTGTGGCCAGTGCTTGGACCAGCCTGGGTGTGGATGGTGTACGGACCCCAGTAACACAGGGAAAGGGCAGTGTATAGAGGGCTCGTACCGGGGTCCGGTCCAGGCTTCAACACCCGGCTCATACCAGGAGCCAGCACGCAACGTCACCATGTGTCCCTCTGAGAACAAGTACAACTGGTCTTTCATTCACTGTCCAGGTGAGAGATAACTGGTCTTTCATTCACTGTCCAGGTGAGAGATTCATGCTTTAGAATCGTAAATCTACATTTTATGGGATCCAATTCAAAGTTAATTCTCGTGTCCAAGCTAAACTTCCCTGTCACTTTATTGAATGTAAATTTGTAGCATCATTATTTTTTTATGGTCTCTCACATGCTGTATCAAACCAGCTCTCATTCTCCCTGCAGCGTGCCAGTGTAACGGCCACAGCAAGTGTCTCAATGAGAGCATGTGTGAGAAGTGTGAAGACCTAACAACGGGCAAGCACTGCGAGACCTGCATCTCTGGGTACTATGGAGACCCCACCAACGGGGGCACCTGCCAGGGTGAGTGATGTCAGGGTCGCAGACACCATCCTAACATTAGCCTGCTGCTCTCATCCATGACACAGTTCAAAAGGAGTTGAAAAAGCAGCAGCTCCTTACCTGCTACTTTTAATGGTTAATAGGACATGTGCAGGGATGTCATCTTGTGCCGTTTTGAGCAGTGCATTTCTGTCTGCTCAAACAGCTCCAAATGATCTCTTATTATAATACACACAAGGACTCCTCATGAATCACAAAAACAGATACTGTATCCAGGAAATACTATGCTTTTGTATCATATGTTCTATGCACGGGATGCCATCTGTACTGGAACACTAACTAGGTTCACATACTGAAACCACCTAGTGCTACCTACTGTACTCTAAACACCAAGTCAATCGTTTGGCTGATATAAGTTTTTATAATCTTTTGAAGTCTTCAGTTCTTAACCAGCAGTGTGGAGTAGTGGTTAGGGCTCTGAACTCTTGACCAGAGGGTTGTGGGTTCAATCCCCAGTGGGGGACACTGCTGTTGTACCCTTGAGTAAGGTACTTTACCTAGATTGCTCCAGTAAAAACCCAACTGTATAAATGGGTAATTGTATGTAAAATAATGTGATATCTGTATAATGTGAAATGATGTATAATGTATTATCTTGTAACAATTGTAAGTCGCCCGGGATAAGGGCGTCTGCTAAGAAATAAATAATAATAATAATAATAATAACCGCAGAACACCCAAAAGCTTCACCCATCCAGCAGAAAGGAAGAGGCTGCTTTTTGATCACTCCTGGAAAAATCATTGGTGATTAATTGTTTGTTTGATTTCAGCCTGCAAGTGCAATGGCCATGCCTCCATCTGTAATGCCCAGAGTGGGAAATGTTTCTGCACAACAAAGGGGATCAAAGGAGACAAGTGTCATCTGTGAGTTCACACAATCCTGATTTGTCCTGCTATGGTTCTGTCTTATTAGTGTTTTACTTGGTTTTTCACTTGTGCTGTCAATGTAGTCTTTGTTTTCACACTCCCCTACGTCTGTTTCCTCCACTCTTAGGTGTGAGGTGGAGAACCGTTACCAAGGCAACCCTCTCAAAGGCACCTGTTATTGTGAGTACACAGGAGGTTAAAGGTTTCCATGCTTGTTTATATTCATGTTGATTAGCTGGTTAGCATCACAGTGAATTTATATTAAATGCAGTGTGTGCTGGGATCTGGTGGAAATGACTGACCCAGGTGGCAGAATCCAGTGGAAACCTTTCCACCTGGTTCAAAATGATCTGCAAGTGACTTTCCAGCTTCTTTTTGCAGGTTTCTGAAAAACAGGAACCAGCCCCTTCACCCCCTGCTTTGCCATAGTCATGTGTATTATTGTAAGAAAGCAGTCAAAATAGCTTGGAAATGATCGTTCAGTAACCGAACAGTGCTTTCAGATAGATGGAAGAGCAGCTGATCTCTGTAAGCTGCTAATTAAGTTTGAGCC
The DNA here is from genome assembly GCF_902713425.1 of Acipenser ruthenus. Lineage (NCBI taxonomy): Eukaryota > Metazoa > Chordata > Actinopteri > Acipenseriformes > Acipenseridae > Acipenser > Acipenser ruthenus. The sequence continues at coordinate 91,666,593 of NC_081190.1, read as the reverse complement.
ACGCTCTGTGTTGTGTGCAATTTGTTCTTTACTGTTTTCCAGGACCCCCTTGTAAATGAGGCCTTAATGGGTAAATCTCCTGATTTTTAAATAATTAAATTAGTTTGTTGCACAAGACATATGACTGAGACAAAAATACCCATTCTGGTATTCTGTGATCTCGTGGGAAATCGTGTTTGTGCTGTGAGGGAAGCATTTAAACACCCTTTTAAAAGCAATGCACGACTTGTCCGCAATACCATTTTAATTGTGCATGACATCAAAATATTAACATATCTCCTCACTATATACCATCAGGACCAGAAGAACAGCACTTTTAAAGCTTGTTGTAAACCCATGTTGCAGCCCTAAAAAACAATTTTCAAGTTAATTATACTCAAGTTACTTATAAAATTGTATAGTTAACTTGAAATCTCTCAACTGTTTAAAAGCTGAAAACCAATTAAAAAGGTCTAATTAAGCTAATGAATAGTTCAATTAACCGTTTAAAGACTGAAAGTGGGCTTCTAGGACAGCGATTTTGTAAACATGATAAAAAAAACACTTTGTTTTGATGACTTACAGGGCTAACGTACTTTGCAGTACAGGCTTGAAACACATATCAATCAAGGGGAGTGACTGACGTTTACTTCCTGATTTTTTTTTTTTTTTTTTTTTTTTTTTTTGTGTGTGTGACGTCACTGAGCCCGGCAGAAACAAAACATCTGTAATTCTGATGTATTTGACTTATAATTATAACATGTATTCTGTCATGTGTTTTTATATATATATACTGTGTGTATATATATATATATTATTATTATTATTATTATTATTATTATTATTATTATTATTATTATTTATTTATTTCTTAGCAGACGCCCTTATCCAGGGCGACTTACAATTGTTACAAGATATCACATTATACATTATTTCACATTATACAGATATCACATTATTTTTACATACAATTACCCATTTATACAGTTGGGTTTTTACTGGAGCAATCTAGGTAAAGTACCTTGCTCAAGGGTACAACAGCAGTGTCCCCCACTGGGGATTGAACCCACAACCCTCCGGTCAAGAGTCCAGAGCCTTAACCACTACTCCACACTGCTGCCCTATATATATAACCATTTTATAAATATCAAGAAACTAGTGGATATAAGCAGATTCTGTTTAATTTATAAATATTTATTTTGAGAAAATAATTGAGAGTAGTGTCGATTATTGCTTATAAAGACCCTGAGAATAAACGTGTATTATGTCATTACAATCACTCTGGTGAAACAATGTCTTGTAATTTGCCCAAACATCAATATTTTTCAACAAAAAGGTAAGGTCCCTTGGGTCTAAGAATAATGCTCTAAGCAGAATACATAATGAAAAATACTTAACACTCCCCTGCCCCTCCAAAAAAAAAATATATATTGTGCGAAACGTTTGTATGGCATTATAATGTTCCCTGAGTGTTCTGAAAAAAGGACACCATTTCCAAGATGCTACTGTAAAAAAAAAAATAGATTTTTAGACAACTACAGCCAAAAAATGCCTGGTCCTGGGGGAACATCCCACTGAAAAACGCCTGTTCCTGAAAGGGTTAAGGATTCAGTTAAGTAATTTAGAACTCGGTTGGAATGAAAACCACAGGACACATGGGTCCCCAACCAGGATTGGGAAAACCTGCCTTAGACTACTTGTTCTCAAAAATATACACCCCACTTCTATTAGACTAAAGTACGTTAAGACTGATGTCTGTCAGTCCCTTGCAGCTTCATGACTCTAAGGATCCCCCTCCCTCCCTCTTTACTAGAGGGATTCCATCATGTCACTGTAATGAGTTAACAGTTTTGCTGTAAAGCCGATCTTGAACGCCACCCTCTCTTTTCTGTGTACAGATACCCTCCTCATTGACTACCAGTTCACGTTCAGCCTATCCCAGGATGATGACCGCTATTACACAGCCATTAACTTTGTCGCTACGCCTGAAGAGGTAAGTGTTCACAAAAACAAACTGGAGCCCAGTGTGTCAGAGGGTCCAGATTCATGCATGCATTTGAGTTAGTTTAACCTAAAACTAGGAGAGGGTTTATTGGACTTAAAATCTTAAAGGAGTTGACACGGTTAACTCAAGCCAATACTTTAAAGTCCACACAGAAACGATGTCCAGAGGGCACAGTTGGAAAGTAATTGGAGATAGACTTAGGACCGAGGGTAGGAGACGTTTCTTTACACAGATTTCTGAAGGTATGGAATGGGAGACCTAGTCATGTTGTTGAGGCAGAATCATTTGGGTCCTTGAAGACTCAACTTGACACTTTTGAGATCAACCATCTCCTGGGAAACAAAAATTAATGGGCTGAATGGCTTCCTGTTCGTAAATGTTCCTATGTTCTGATGTTAGCCGACATGGGTAACTTATGTCCTTTTCATAAGTAATGTGTCTTGTTTCTCATGACTGGTAAGGACCTTTTGGGAACTGTGATTGCCATTGAACAATTTTCCATTGTACCAATATTTTAAAAAGACACACACAATCATTTCATGTTAGTGGACTAAGGCAGTACACATTCTGACATTATAAGTTGTATTCCAGTTCGATGCGTATATAAAATGGTATCATTTCCTTTGATCTTTCAGCTGTGAAGGTGTTAGGTGTCATGCAATAATAGTTTTCCAGGAAATAACTAAAGGAGACTTTAATTGCTTTTGATTTTTTCTCACCCCATTCAGCAAAACCGGGACCTGGACATGTTTATCAATGCATCTAAAAACTTCAACCTTAACATCACATGGGCAACTAGTTTTGCAGGTAATAGAATGTCTGAAAGGGCTGGCATATTCACCTGTGAGCTGTGTTGCTGTGGGTGCCACACTTTCATGCACCTTGCTTATGGTTATAGCCAGTGCCATAGGGCAGGATTTCCCCTCTACCATGTTGTCCCCTATCTCTACTTAGATGTGAGTTCCCCCTTTGACAAGTACATGGTGGTTTTTGCTAACATTGCATATCCATTTGTGGCAGTCTGGCTCGCAGTGGTGATGTGGATGACGTCACGGACCAGGAAGTAACTCAAACCAAAACAGTGGATGGGCGGTTGAAGCTGAGTGCTGGTGCACTCAGCGTATTTAATAAACAAAACAAAAACAAAAGATTTAACAAAACACCAAACAAAAGGGCACGAGGGCCGAACGAATAAACAAACAAGTAAGTTTCGTGCTGGATACTCCAGCACGTTTTAGCAATTGTTTTCTTCCTCTCTCTCTCCCGTTCTCCACTCTCGAACACTCCACACCCCGAGTGCAGAGTGCTGCTGGTTTATATACTCTGGCCGAGGGATTTAACTAGTTGGTAATTATCTTATTATCCCCCGGCCAGAGTCTGCACGCGTTTGGTAAGGATGCATGACTGTCAGCTAGTTAAATAATCAGTAGCTGATCAGCCATGCATCCTCACGAGGTTTTTAAATATAACAATAAAAGACGCGGCGCTTTTACCCGCGCCGCAAACAAAAATACAAATAATAATAAATAGGGGCGGGACACTCCGCCACACATGCCCCCCCTTGTGCGCAGCACACATGGCCTTTTCGGCCACCTCCCCCCTTAGTCCCCAAAGTCCCGGTTAGCAGTCCCGGCGCAGGAACAGGGGCAGCAGCGGACCAAAGGTGGCGGCCACGGTGGGATGTCCTCCTCCCACCCAAACAGCCGTAGCGTTCCAATGGCCCGTGCACCGGCCGGCTCCTCTGGCCAAAAGAATTTTGGGGGTGGTCTCCAGACCTGCCCCCCCTTCTTCATGGCCGGCCACCCTTTCTCCTGCAGCGAAATTGCTGCGGGGGAAGCTGGTCTCCTGACCTCCCCCCCCTTCTTCATGGCTGGCAGCTGCCCTTCATGGGGCTCCAGCCACAGTATTTCCTGCCGCGAAAGTGCGGCTGGGGGAGCTGGTCTCCTGACCTCCCCCCTCCTCTTCACGGCCAGCAGTTCCCCTCCGTGGGGCTCTGACCACATGATCTCCGGCCGCGAAAGTGCGGCTGGGGGAGCTGGTCTCCTGACCTTCCCCTTCCTCTTCATGGCCAGCAGTTCCCCTCCGTGGGGCTCTGACCACCCAAACTCCTGCCGCGAAAGTGCGGCTGGGGGAGCTGGTCTCCTGACCTCCCCCCTCCTCTTCACGGCCAGCAGTTCCCCTCCGTGGGGCTCTGACCACATGATCTCCGGCCGCGAAAGTGCGGCTGGGGGAGCTGGTCTCCTGACCTCCCCCCCTTTCTTCATGGCCGGCAGCTCCCCTCCGTGGGGCTCCGACCACAGTGTAGTGACCCCAGGCGAAGCAGGATCCCTGGCGACCCCAGGCGACTGCAGCGGCAGCGGACCCTCGGGAGGTGAACTCGGGAGGGGAGCCCCTGGCCATGGAGGCGGCAGCGGGAGCTCCACTTCTCCCTCGTTCTCTGTAGCTGGTGGCTCTCCAGGTGATGCGGAGCAACAGGCAGCCCCAGGCGATGCGAAGCAGGCATCCCTGGGTGGTGCGAGGCAGGGCAGGAGCAGTCCTTCCCATGACGGTGGATGTGGAACCAGCAGGTATTCACCCTCTGCTGGTGGAGGTGGGAGGGGAAAGCAGTCCTCCCACGGCGGCTGAGGCGGAACCAGCAGGTATTCACCCTCTGCTGGTGGAGGTGGGAGGGGCAAGCAGTCCTCCCATGGCGGTTGAGGCAGAACCAGCAGGCATTCACCCTCTGCTGGTGGAGGTGGGAGGGGCAAGCAGTCCTCCCACGACGGTGGAGGCGGAACCAGCAGGCATTCACCCTCTGCTGGTGGAGGTGGGAGGGGCAAGCAGTCCTCCCACGGCGGTTGAGGCAGAACCAGCAGGCATTCACCCTCTGCTGGTGGAGGTGGGAGGGGCAAGCAGTCCTCCCACGACGGTGGAGGCGGAACCAGCAGGCATTCACCCTCTGCTGGTGGAGGTGGGAGGGGCAAGCAGTCCTCCCACGGCGGTTGAGGCGGAACCAGCAGGTATTCACCCTCTGCTGGTGGAGGTGGGAGGGGCAAGCAGTCCTCCCACGACGGTTGAGGCAGAACCAGCAGGCATTCACCCTCTGCTGGTGGAGGTGGGAGGGGCAAGCAGTCCTCCCACGACGGTGGAGGCGGAACCAGCAGGCATTCACCCTCTGCTGGTGGAGGTGGGAGGGGCAAGCAGTCCTCCCACGATGGTGGATGTGGAACCAGCAGGCATTCACCCTCTGCTGGTGGAGGTGGGAGGGGCAAGCAGTCCTCCCACGACGGTGGATGTGGAACCAGCAGGCATTCACCCTCTGCTGGTGGAGGTGGCGGAGGCAGAGGCAGCTCTTGCTGCTCTGCTCCTGGTGATGGTGGAGACAGAAGCAGCTCCTGCTGCTCTGCTCCTGGTGGTGGTGGAGACAGAGGCAGCTCCTGCTGCTCTGCTCCTGGTGGTGGTGGAGGCAGAGGCGATGGGGCGGATGCTGGCCACTCAGAGGGAGGCTGTGGCAGTGCTGGCTCCCTCTGCTGTGGCGGCTGGGCTGGTGTGTGCCGTGCTCCCTTCAGCAGCATAAATAGAGGCTGCTGGGGAACACCAGCATCCTGCCCTTCTCCCCCCCAGAAAAATTCAGGGGGTTGAGCCTGTAACTCCTCCCCTTCTGGCTCTTGGGACTGCAGCTTGGGTCCTAGGGCTGTGGAAGCCCCGACTTCCCTCTCTTCGGGCCGTGGACACACCGACTCCTCCCTTTTGGGCTGTGGACGCACCGACTCCTCCCTTTTGGGCTGTGGATGCACCGACTCCCCCCTCTTGGGCTTAGGACGTTCGGGCTCCTCCCACTCAGGCGCAGGACGTTCGGGCTCCTCCCACTCAGGCGCAGGACGTTCGGGCTCCTCCCGCTCAGGCGCAGGACGTGCGGGCTTCTTTGCCTTCTTAGCACCGCCCCTCCTTCCCTTCTTCGGGACCAGCAGTTCCACCTCCTGCCATGGAGGGGGTTGGTCGGGTGCTTTGTGCCCGACCTTGCCGACGGCAAAGCACCACTCCTCCCCTTTGAGGCAGGTGAGGCAGGTTTCCTGATCCACCTGCGGCGATGGTATGGCCTTCAGGTGGATCCACTCCTCCGCAGTCTCCACCTCACCTCGATCAAAGGCCTGCACAAAGAGGGGGTCTTCATATGGGCACACCTCAGGGAGGTGCCCATACTCCAGGCAGGCGAGGCACCATGTAGCCCCTCCTTCCTTCAACTCCCTCTGATGCGCATGCCACCTCTCCATATAGGCGTCCACTTCATCCATTTTTTTTTTTTTTTTTCAAACACAAAAAACACTATTTGAAAAAACGAACACGAAAAAAACTTCCTTTGCTGTTCCTGGTCCGGCTGTTGGAGGCGTTGTTTGTCCCACGCAGGACACCATATGTGGCAGTCTGGCTCGCAGTGGTGATGTGGATGACGTCACGGACCAGGAAGTAACTCAAACCAAAACAGTGGATGGGCGGTTGAAGCTGAGTGCTGGTGCACTCAGCGTATTTAATAAACAAAACAAAAACAAAAGATTTAACAAAACACCAAACAAAAGGGCACGAGGGCCGAACGAATAAACAAACAAGTAAGTTTCGTGCTGGATACTCCAGCACGTTTTAGCAATTGTTTTCTTCCTCTCTCTCTCCCGTTCTCCACTCTCGAACACTCCACACCCCGAGTGCAGAGTGCTGCTGGTTTATATACTCTGGCCGAGGGATTTAACTAGTTGGTAATTATCTTATTATCCCCCGGCCAGAGTCTGCACGCGTTTGGTAAGGATGCATGACTGTCAGCTAGTTAAATAATCAGTAGCTGATCAGCCATGCATCCTCACGAGGTTTTTAAATATAACAATAAAAGACGCGGCGCTTTTACCCGCGCCGCAAACAAAAATACAAATAATAATAAATAGGGGCGGGACACTCCGCCACACCATTGCATAAGTGTCAATGTAATATTTTACCCTTGGTATCCTAAGTTTTAGGAATCCTAGTGAGCAAAGACTGCATTTACAGTTAATTGTCGAAGCTGGACTGCAAGTACCCCAGGGCATTACCGTGTGCACATTTGTACACCAAAATGGTCCAGGGGTATTCTTTTTTGTTCTTGGTTTTAACCAGTGTAGATACTCATACATAGTACAGTGATGAGTTTGGTAGTTACCATTGTTGGGGGGGGGGTACATTCCTGTTTTTCAATTACTTTTTAAAATAGATTCCCTATTCTGATTTGAATTGGATTAGATTTTTAGAGACTTAATAATTGTTGTGATTTGTTCAACTACTTTCATTTCATGCCAGTTTAATTGACTGACAAACCTCAAGTCGTTTGCTGCCACCGCGAGAAGCTCATTTTAACAGAATACTGCTAATTGCAATTTTGATCAATGATGTGTTTGAATTAATTACAAGGGAATGGGGATTGCAATTGGGAATTGATTTAAAAAAGGAATTGGAAATGGAAAACCGGGATTGACCCGAAACCTGGTAGTTATTGTACATGAGATCTACATAACTTTTATATAGAGCACACCCTGTTTGTGTAGCACCAACAATGAAGCAGTAAAAAAAAAAAAATAATTACCCCAATCCGTTGTGGGTTGCAGATAAATACGTTCTGTGTTTCTATAATCCTGTCTCACCCAGCTGGCACGCAGGCAGGAGAGGAGGTCCCCATCATCTCCAAGAGCAACATCAGAGAGTACAAGGACAGCTTCTCCAACGAGAAATTCGACTTCCGAAACAACCCCAACATCACCTTCTACGTCTACGTCAGCAACTTCACCTGGCCCATCAAGATACAGGTAGCGTTCTCCAGCCCAAGAAACAATTGACCTGGCGCACTGGGTGTCACAGGTCATAGTGGGAAGAACAACGCTATGCTGTACATTTATGTTGTTGCAATTTTGTTAATTAACGTTTATGATGTATGAATATATGTACTCATTTTTTATGCATAACCAACTAGTTTGTATATTCTAGCTGTCAATCGCAATATACAGGGTGATTAGAAAGTAAGTTTACCACATCAACGCACCATTTCATTAATGTGTTAAACTTACTTTCTAATCACTGTGTATTATTAGTAGCAGCCTGCAAGGCATATGCATTCAGTTAATCCGCTGCGTTTTTCAGAACTAAAACTAAGGCCAGCAACGTGCAGTATGGAATAGCCCAAGACTTTACATTTGTTGAGTGTAGGTTATATGTTATGAGAAACCTCAGAATTTTAATCCATCTCTCAGGAAACTCCCATTGTTCAACTCCACAGTTGTTTTTAGTTGAGCTGCTAGAAGCTATTCCGCTTTTCAACATTTCTAAATTGGTTTAAAGTAAATTTTAATGCAATGTCAAAATACATAAAATACAGATATAATACTACTACAGTACTGAATTCCAGTAGTAACAGTGTAAACCACTCACAAATAATATCAAGTTGTACATCTCACATCGCGTAACCTATTTTATTTTAGCTTATCAAGTACTCAAACAAGTTCAAGAACATGTATCGTCTTTGGTTTACTGAACATTTCTTTCCAAAACCAAAACCAATAATTCCAACTGCATTGGTTTGCTTACGATTGTAAGTCGCCCTGGATAAGGGCGTCTGCTAAGAAATAAATAATAATAATTGGCTTTTACAAATGTGTTGTATTAATTCAAATTTAAAAGAAAAGTATTAAACAGTGCTGCTTGTATCAATTAAAAAAGAAAAAAAATGTTGCAACTAATAACCAGTAAACAAAACATCTTAGTGTTGCATTATGCAAACGGTGCAGTAGAATTGTATTACATTTCCAGCTGTAAAAATACATTCATTTTGTTTTGTTAATCAGAACCACACATACTTTGCAAGTGTACCACTGAATTGCACTGACATGTAGAACAAGTTACAGTATGTATTAGTCATTCAAAGTACTCCATTCAAACAAAATGTTTTCTACATTGGGCCATAAACATGTTCCTACTCTATCAGCTTGCTTTTCTTTCGCCATATTTAAGTTTGTATGTTTCGTCTCCAGTCACGTACTGTTTTTTCAGTACAGCGATTGCCATGCATTTCGGCAAATTCAACAACACGCAATTTCAAACCTGCTGTGTAGCGCTTTTTTTTTTTTTTGTCTGACTGCCCTACTTTAACCAGTCTCAAAGCATTGCAGTTGTGATAGGTATTACAAAAACTTGGTTGTCTGAGAGTGATGGAGACGAATATAATATTAGTGGGTACACACTGTATAGGAAAGACAGGCGGAACAGAAGAGGCGGAGGGGTAGCACTATACATAAGAAATAGTCTTGAAGCCCAGGTGTTAAATCTGGACAAAGAAAACAATGCCGAATGAATATGGGTAAGAATAATCGACAAAAATTCAAAGGACATAATAATAGGAGCATGCTATAGACCGCCAAATTCAGACGCCAAGCAAAATAATCTGTTATACAATGACATTAGAAATGCGTGTAGAAAAGGAGAATCCATACTAATGGGGGATTTCGACTTCCCCCATATAAAATGGGAAAACCCGGTGGGGAGCATGACAGACAAAATTGAAATGGTGGAAATGACAAATGACTGCTTCCTAACACAATTTGTCAAGGCACCGACTAGAGGGGAGGCATGACTTGATTTAGTCTTTTCAAATAACGAAGACAGAATAACTAAAACAGAGGTCTAAGAGCCATTGGCAAACTGGAAGTGATTTTTAAAACCCAAAAAGTAATGACTAAAGCTAAGGTTTACAATTTTAGAAAAGCAATCTATGAAGGCATGAAACAGAGACTAACAGAAGTTGATTGGAGTAAAATAGAGAAAACATCCACAGAAAAAGGATGGCTGTTTTTTAAAAATGTAGTACTAGAGGCGCAAAACAATTACATCCCAAAAGTAGACAAATCTAAAATCTAAAACAAAATGGTTTAACCCTTAGCGGTCCATTTATTCAGTGTGTCTCAGGCGTGTTAGGTCCAATTTATTTTCACATGTGCAGTTTATTTTAGATGCGCTGTTTTAAAAGTATTTTTTTTCACAGTAAAACAGGTTTAAAAGGCACTGCATATCAACAGGACACTCATTACTGCATCTCCAGCCCCGCCCCACCCCTTGTTCGCTGTATTTTTCACATACCTCTACAGAGTAGTGCATACCGATAAATCATCTCCTGATCACTCGTTTTATCACCAAACTGAAAAAAAGCTCTGCAAATGTCTGTGATATTCTTTGAGCGCTGGATGCAGAAGCAGCTATCTTGTTTGTTTATGTCTGTGTTATCTATGTGGTGACAGGGTTATCTGTATTAATGAGATAGGCCCCTTTTTTTTGGCTTCTCTCGGCTCCTATCGGTCTCACTCGGCCATTGAATGGTTTTCTTGGCTTTTTCCGGAGAAAAAACGACTCGAGACCTGTTTTTTACGTCTTTTTGATGTCGGACCGGGTCCGACATTGGACCGGAAAGGGTTAATAGATCAATTAAAAAAAATATTCAGCGAAAAAAGGCACTTTACAGAGCATTTAAAAAGGAACCAAAAACAAAGTACACAGAAAGAGTACTTGGAACTGCAAACACAAGTCAAAAAGGAAGTTACAAAGGCCAAGAGAGAGATAGCAATCAATATTGCTAAGGGGGCTAAAACCAATTCCAAAATGTTTTTCCAATATTATAACAGCAAGAGAACATTAAAAGAAGAGGTTAAATGTCTAAGAGACACAAATGGCAAAATCATAGACGAATAAAAAAAAAAATTGCAAATATATTAAATGATTACTTTTCACAGGTTTTTACAAAGGAGGACACAGACACATGCATTATAAATACCATATGGGAGATACTGAAATTGAAGAAGGAATCTATGAAAAAGACCTAGGAGTTTACGTTGACTCAGAAATGTCTTCATCTAGACAATGTGGGGAAGCTATAAAAAATGCCAACAAGGTGCTCGGATATGATGATTAAGTTAAAAGGGAAGTAATGTTAAAACTTTACAATGCATTAGTAAGACCTCACCTAGAATATTATATTGTTTTCAGTTCTGGTCACCTCGTTACAAAAAGGATATTGCTGCTCTAGAAAGAGTGCAAAGAAGAGCAACCAGAATTATCCCGGGTTTAAAAGGCATGTCGTATGCAGACAGTCTAAAATAATTGAATCCTATTCAGTCTTGAACAAAGAAGACTATGCGGTGATCTGATTCAAGCATTCCAAATCCTAAAAGGTACAGACAATGTCGACCCAGGGGACTTTTTTGACCTGAAAAAACAAGGACCAGGGGTCACAAATGGAGATTAGGTAAAGGGGCATTCAGAACAGAAAATAGAAGGCACTTTTTCACACAGAGAATTGTGAGGCTCTGGAACTCCCCAGTAATGTTGTTGAAGCTGACACCCTGGGATCAATAAGCTACTAACAACCAAATGAGCAAGATTAAAACTTTTAATTAGAACAGTGGTTTTGTGTTTCTATCTAGCAACATGATCTGAATGCCGTAAAGCCTGAAAAAATGTCACTAGTACATTTCATACTTGAAAGGAATGGTTTCCTGAAATAGAAATGTAACCATTACCCTTCAAGGTCGCTGTGTTGACTCCAACGCAGCAGGCCTGAAAAGAAAATGGCGCTGAGCCTTATGCGTCATTCGTATATGTCTTGGGGCGGAGCCGATGTCTGACGCATATGATGCTCTTTAAATGAGCAGCTTTGTTACAAGTGCTTAGGTAATTCAGGCTATAATAGGTTATATCACATTTGGTAATGGTTACATTTCTATTTCAGGGAACCAGGGTTATGATAATAACATTTTTAGACATGACTCCCTTTGCAGAGGCCCAGAGATCTCAATTACTGTCTGTATTGAGCCTGATAAAATAAAGTAATAAAACCCAGTGCTGAGTTCCAAGAATTGAACTCTCTATTATAATTGCTGGCTGTCCAGATCTCTCTGAATTGCCATTATTCAGCATTTTGAAAGCTTATAGAAAAGCTAACATTAAAAGCTGGACAGAAAGTACAATGTGAAGGAGTTTTACCAAATGAAAGGGGCACACAACCAAATACAATCCTCAGTTTGCAATTGTGGATGGATAACTACAAGTCGTTAATCTCTGAGACGTTATCAGTCTGCCCAGAGGAACAATATACAATATGTAGTGCAAACTAGTGTAGCATTCAACTCTGCAACTTTTTTGCTTGCATGCGTCGCTGCTCATCATCGTGATTTTAGTCATGCATAAAAAAAAAAATTGCTGGAAACATTAAGCATATCAAATCAAAAGTATTCCCATTATTTTAAAAGTATGGTCTGGAATTTAAAAAAAAACTGTTGGTTTGTGATGCCATTGTTTCTTTTATTTTTTTAATTTTTGAATACATTGCAAGGCCTCAATCACATACCTACTTACATGCTACAAGATGTGTATTGTACAATGGGGCACTTGTGCTGCAAGTCTGCTTGGATCTACAGTACAGCAATTCCCTTTCTAAGATGCTTGGGGGTAGCTGCCCCCCCTCCCCCCCCTTCCAGGGGCCTCAACGTTCCCCTGGAAGGCTGAGTGAGGTCTCTTCAGGGGAGCTGGGTATGCTAATCAGTGAATGGGCTTTTGTTTCATTTCATTATATGCTTTATTTATTTTTTCTCTTTGGGCTGCTTCTGGGGCTCTGGTCTGTCTCATCTGACCCAAGTTATACAAACTGTCAGAAATGTTGCACGAGATACTGAGCAGGTCTTCAGCTCAGCTCAGAGCATTGAGCAAAGCAGAATTGGATCTTTCCAACATCTATTAATCAGCAGCTGGCTGCCTGCATTTAACCTTTCCCTGCCCAGGAGTAAAAATAAAAAGTGTATTATTATTATTATTATTATTATTATTATTATTATTATTATTATTAGGGGGCCACGCAACTAAGTTGCTGGAATCATGTTGTTGTTGTTGTTGTGCCAAATTTTCAGATGTCTGTAAAATCAACACCGTTGCACGAAAACTCATGAAACTTGGTAGAGGCCTGTTGGAAGTTGTGCCAGCCCGAAAATGAAGGTCATAGGCCATATTGGATTTTTCAAGAATTTTGGACAATTTAAAAAAATCTTCTCCGAAACCGCTTATGGTAGAGATGTTAAACTTGGAGTACAGACTACCCTTATGCTCCATATTTAGATTTGTTCAAGAGAAGTCAATTGGTCACATGGTTTGGCGGCCATATTGGGTTTGTTAAAAATATTCAAACCTCTTCTGTGAAACCGTTATGCCGATTTGAAGCGAAACTTTGCATACATAGCCTTGGCAAGGTTGTCTATCAAGATTGTTCAAGGCTTGTCGCTACATAAAAAAAAAAAAAAAAACATGGCCGCAGCGAGCCAATCAAATGTTACTTTGAATTTGCATATAGTTGGATATATTACAGTATTTATCCAAGGTAGAATGTTGTAGACTAATGAATCTTCACAGAGTAGTGGATGCCTATAGAAATTAGTGTCTACTCTTATTAAAAAAATTACCTTGATCAAGACCTTTGACCTTTCCTTAAAGTCAAATGTAAAACTAGCTTATAACTCCTTACACAGTGTAGATAGGGTCATGGTTACTATGGAACACATATATGCTCTATTCAAAAATGACCTTGATCATGACCTTTGACTTCTCCTGAAGGTCAAATGTAAAATTAGCTTATAACTCCTAGAGTGCAGATAGGGTCATGTTTACAATGGAACACAAATAGTAACCTATAGATAGTAACCCATATATGCCCAATCCAAAAAGCTAATTGACCGTGACCTTTTACCTCTCCTTAAGGTCAAATGCAACCCTGGCTTATAACTGCTTAGAGAGTGCAGATAGGGCTATGCTGACTATGGAACACATATTGGAAACCAAATGGTCTCTCTTCAAAAATTACCTTAACATTGATCTTTTGACCTATGAAGTTTGTTAGAAGTAAAGTTGATGCGTCAAAAAACATGGAGGCCACGAGCAAATCAAATTTCAGCATATATTGTACTATTAATCTGTGGTAGAATATAGTACAGTCTTTAAAGTTAAAAGACTAGTAGAGGCCAATGGGGTGCTATGCCGCAGGTGAAATACGGTCATAGGTCACATGGTCTGGCACTTTTCCCTCAGTCATTGCTGCTTGCAGCTATATTATTATTATTTATTTATTTTATTTTATTTTTTTATTTATTTATTTTTTTTAATTTATTTATTTATTTATTTATTTATTTATTTATTTATTTATTAGCAGACACCCAGTAAGTAACTGCCTGTTTGGAGCTCTTTCAGCTCAACAGAGCACGAATGGTAATGAGGTAAACACCCATTCAGTAATGGTAAAATTTCTATTTCAGGGACCCAGGGTTATGATAATAACCTAACGTTTTGAAGCCTGGGCTCATGGTGCCATGTGCCTTATGTTCAAAATCTATTTTAAAAGTCTCTTTGAAACCCTGGCAGTTTTGAGCAGAAACCTCACACCACATCCCGTTTGTGTTGAACAGAGCTCAGGCACAGCTTTCCAATGGGCTTTTTGTGAACCTGTCAGTAGACCTGGCCGGATGCAGCTCAGCTTAGGAACACAAAACCTATTTTAAAAACCGAAGACAAACATCAGCAGCCTCCTGGGAAAATCCAGCACTGCTTTTTTTTTTTTTTAATACATTGTACCCCTTGTACAACCGAGTAGTACAGCATTAATATTGTGGCTGCCTCAATTGGTTTTATATATACTTCTTTCTCAGACTTCCAACACGGTCTGTACAGTATATTGGGCTTCAACGCTGGACTGAACCAGTTTTCAGATATTACTTTCTTAATTTTCCTCTTTTAGGAACAAATCCTTCAGGAGTACCATAAACCTGGAAACAGTTTTTGCTGTTTGTATAAAATAAGTATTCAGCTTACTGTAGGATCGCCCCGATGTGGATAAAATGAACATGATCTGCACCGATGTGCATTACCTCATTCAGCATGTCATGACTCTGCGGCATACATACATCATTGTACAATACATGAGAGGAACCTTCTTGAACTTTCTCACTGCAAAAAAAACAAGAAAACCATTACAGAATCAGTTTAAGAAAATCTGATTCTGCTGTCTCGCTAACTAGGAAGGTCAGCAATACATGAGCTGTAATCACTACCAAACCCAGGTAATAAAATGAACCACCCCCCACCCCAAACTTGAGGGAGGGCTGATTCTGGTTTTCTCTGTGTGTGTGTACACTACGCGCCTGCCTGCCTGTGTGGCGGGCGGCGGTGTCAGGGTTACACATGAAGAGGTATTATCAGCCCTTCTCAAACAGCTGCTTCCTTGCTGGCTGGCCTTACGGCTGTGACAGCCCTGCTTTGCTTTTTGGCAGTGGTTTGGCATAGTTTTCCTTCCCCTATCCCTCTCAGCACTGCTTCCTGGTCTCCCGGCAGGGGGACATTTCTAAAAGAAAGCTTCCTGAACCACAAGGACGATAAGCAGTTGTTTGAATGTTTGTTGTTGTTATTTATGTGCAGCTCAGACTCCACAGGAGGGAAAGTTTTCTTTTAAACACTTTTTTTTCTTAATTATATCATTTTATGACTCATGCTCTTCTGGATTTTAACTGGGAGCAGACATCGTTCAAAAGGTAATTTGTTAGCTTTTATTTATTTATTTTGAATGCGGTGATCTTGTGTCGAGCCCTGGTCTTTTACAGTTCTTGCTGAATTACATAAAAGTGTGTAATGCTTGCTTTTATGTCGCCTGCTTTCACGGTTTAAAATCATGTTTTTTTTAACAGTGCCACTATCAGTCTTATATTTTCCTGAATAAGTCAGAGTTGAGTGAAAGTTGTTATATTCTTTCTTTAGACTGAAATGAATGCACTACTAATGCAAATGCTGAACTCTCTAGAACATTTCTGAATTGTGATTGTACAAGGCTAGGACGGCACATGTGGGACATTTACACCCTGTAAATGTGTATCGGTATGCAGAATAAAATCATTATTATTATGTATTGGATGTTCCGTCAATAGGTACTGTAGGGGACTAATTGGTGTTGAAGTGGGGAGGGAGTTGAAAATTGATGCACTGACTTTTTTTTTTTTTTTTTAAACCTATTTTGGTGACTTACATGATGTATTATAAGCAATGATGTATTTGAAATAGTCAACTTTGTCATTTTATTTATTTATTTGTTTGTTTGTTTGTTTGTTTAATTAATATAACAGTTTTATGTTAGACTGGGTGGAATATATGTTCTAAAGTTTTTGCAACAGTGACTTCCAAGATGTCTGACATCATTGATTTGTTATCTCTTTAGACTAGGAGTATAATAGGAATATCACTGGAAGTGTTATTAACCTCAAATTGATATAAAATAATGTTTACACATTGGCATGTACAGTGCCTATAGTAAGTATTCACATTTTCACAGTTTGTTGTGTTACAACCTGAAATCTTGATGCATTTAAATGGGATTTCTTTTTCCTTTACACAACGTACTCAACACTTTGAAGAGGCAAGAGAATTTTTATTGTGAAACAACAGTTAATGAAAAAAAAACCAAAAAAAAAAACTAAAATATCTTGGTTAGGTAAATATTCACCTCCCTGAGTCAATACTTGGTAGAACCACCTATGGCAGCAATTACAGCTGTGAGTCTTTTGGGGTAAGTTTCTACCAGGTTTGCACATCTGGATCATGCAATACTCACCCATTCTTCTTGGCAAAATTGTTCAAGCTCTTTCAATTTGGATGGGGATTGTTGGTGGATAGCAATCTTCAAGTCTTGCCACAGATTCGCAATCAGATTCAAGTCCGTGCTTTGACTGGGTCACTCTAGGACATTCAATTTATTGTTTTTAAGCCACTCCAGTGTCGCTTTGGCTGTGTGTTTGGGGTCATTGTCCTGCTGAAAGGTGAATCTCCGTCCCAGTCTTAGGTCTTTTGCAGACTGAAGCAGGTTTTCCTCAAGGATTTGCCTGTATTTAGCTCCATCCATTTTGCCCTCTGCCCTGATAAGCTTCCCAGTCCCTGCCGATGAAAACCATCCCCATAGCATGATGCTGCCACCACCATGCTTCACAGTAGGGATGGTGTTACCTGGGTGATGTACTGTGTTGGGTTTTAGGCCAAATAGTTCAATTTTTGCAAATTCTAAGCAGGATTTTAAATGGGCTATTTTTAAAAAAGGCTTCCTTCTTGCCACTCTTCCATATAGGCCAGATTTGTGGAGTACCTGAGCTATTGTTGACACTTTTACAGTTTCTTCCATCAACCATGGAACGCTGTAGGTCTTTCAGAGTTGTCATTGGCCTCTTGCTGGCTTCTCTAACCAATGCCCTTCTTACCCGGCTGCTCAGTTTGGGAGGACGGCCTGCTCTAAGCAGATTCTGGGTGGTGCCGTATACCTTCCACTTCTTAATGATCGACTTGACTGTGCTCCAAGGGATATTTTTAATGCCTTTTGAAATCTTTTTATACCCCTCCCCTGATCTGTGTCTTTCCACAACTTTATCCGGAGTTGTTTTGAAAGCTCCTTGGTCTTCATGGTAGTGTCTTTGCTTTGAATGCACTACCCAACTGTGAGACCTTAGAGACAGGTGTATTTAATCTGAAATCATGTGAACCACTTTTATTGCACACAGATGGACTCCATTTAACTTAGTGTGTGAATTCCGAAGGCAATTGGTTGCACCTGACGTTATTTAGGCGTGTCATAGCAAAGGGGGTGAATACTTAACATCTAATGAAGACTTTTCAGGTTTTTATTTTTAATTGATTTGTTTTTTCACCCCCCCCCCCCCCCCCCCATTTTTTCACACATTGAAAGTGTTGAGTAGGTTGTGTAAATCAAAGGAGAAAAAAGCCCATTTTAAATGCATCAAGATTTCAGGTTGCAACACAACAAACTTGCTTTCCAGTAAGTGTCTTGAGACATCCTGAAGTGTGTTGTAGAGCAGCCCATTCAGTCTGGTGTTTTTGAACTGCAGAACTCTAGACAGCTCATACAGTATGTGTGAGTTTCAGGATGGGCATTGTTTGTTGTTTTTTTTTGTTTTGTTTTTCTTTCTGTTATGGAGGTAAGGAAGCTTCAGTCACAGGGTAGCTGTGGCCTGCAGAGTTACAATGAGGACATCAGTCTGTACTGTTGTATTGTAAGGGGAACTTGTCCCAATAAGTAGACACATATTTTGGGCAATGTTTTCAAAGCTTTTTACTCTAGTCTATTTATAAACTTCTATAGGAGTTGAATCTTTTTTTTGTGTATATATATATATATATATATATATATATATATATATACACAGGATAAGAACACTTTTTGATTTAGCAACACTCTGAAAATAGGAGTTAACAAAAAGCTGGAGGAAACGCTGGTTCATGTTTTTGTAAATTTTCCCAAACAAGATCCAAGCATAGATTGTAAAATGTAATTACATCAAGATAATTTAAAGATGTTTCTTTTAAGGTAGTTATCTTTGATTTTCCCCATAAACATGTTCTTCTGTTGCCATTTTTATGTTATTTACAGATTGTTTTTGTTGTAATTTTAACTTTTTTTTTTTTTTTTTTAAAGCACAAATGAATCTTGCAGGTTTCAAACCAAACATGTGAATTTCAGTTTTTGTATGATTGCTGGCTGTCCATTTTTTAGCTCTAAATATTTGTTTTTAGTTGAATCTGTTACAGATCAAGATGATGTCATCAGAAGTGGGTGGTTTGGTTGAGTGACATTTGTCTTGATTTGGTTGATTGGGATACTGCATTGTATGTGTTCCAGTTGCAGTGAAAAAAGTCAGGAAGTAAGGGGTTAATGCTGTGGCCAAAACACTCTGCTCGTATTCCCTAAATGATTCTGGCAGGTAGACACCGCATTGACGAAAGTAAGGGGTAACAGTTTGCTTAATTCAAACCAGATTTATTCACTTCGCCTCAAGCATTGAAAATATACTGGATCTCTCTCTACAGGCCTCCTCCTTATACTTTAGTTTCTTTCTCGGAGAGGCACCTACTGTATTCACGCAGATTATTCATTCAAAAGTCACACAATACAACTTTTCAAAATTACATTTCAACATAACGTTTGCTCCAGTTCCGTTTTTGGCTTTTCTTAGACAAGTAAAATATAGCTGATAATGTTGCAAGTCTCCCTATGCACAGCCTAGACATACTTGAGTACACATTTTCCATTATTGCTTACTGCTGTTTTATTACATTAGCAGCTTTTTGCCTTTTGGAGTGAAGACCTTGAGAATCTCACTTACCCTAGAATAATATATTAATTCTGGCAAACAGTAAATTAGGGCCATAGATCTGTCTACTTGGTATTATTATTACAAAAAAAATAACATTGCATTAAAGCATAATATAAAAGGTTTTCTTATTCAATGGGTTGTACTGTATGTTGTCTAGTGTTGCACAAATTGTGTTACATGTTGAGTCAATTGAGTCGGGTTGATTGCAAGTTTTAAGGTCTTCCCCCTTACCAGTGTACAATTTATATTGTGATTGAGAACAACATTTTTTTTTGTTTTAATGATGGCAGGAAGTTAATATAATACTATTAGTGTCCTTGAAGTTGTGCACAATGCCTTTATAATTTTAATTATTGGTAGAGGAAACATGTCTTCATAGTTTTTAAATAAATAAATAAATAAACTGACTTAATTTTCCAGTTGGCAACACAGTTTGCTCTCTTGGTATGTGCATTACTCATTTTTTACTTAAAATACATCATGAATTCAGCCTGTGGGAACTTTGGCTGGCCAATTGTTCATTTAATAGTCAGATTTAACCCTTACCTTGCCAGGTGAGGTCTACTGAACCCCACATACTACAAAAAAAGCAACTGTCACACCTGGACCTCTCCTTCTTTTCTACCACTGTATGCAGTATGTGGCCAAAACACCCTCCAAGGATTCAAATTAGTAATTTCAATCCATTCGCATCCAAGGTAACCAGTGTTTTTTTTCTTTTTTATTAAAGGGAAAAGTTTGATGTAAATCAAAAAAATTATTTCAGAGTTGGAAAGGAAATCAGTGAGATTATAGAGTAGAGAGACTATACTAATACAGTATATGTTTAAAAAAAAAGTTCCTTTTCTTTCTTTTTGAAAGCTCCTTGGTCTTCATGGTTCCCTCTCTTTGTTGTTTTGAACTCTCTCTCTCCAGCCGCCAATCCCTCCTCCCCGTTTCCTGCTCTTGTCATTCGCCCCCCCCCCCGATTCACTGAGCTCTCCCAGCACTTTATCCACTTCAGTCCACTGCAGCAGCCCAGTTGTACAGCAAGGTTTTTCCGAGTTTATTTTTTTGTTTTTATTTCGTTTTGTGTCTGTGTGTGTGTCTGTGTGTGTGTGTGTGTGTGTGTGTAAAGAATGAATGCTGTGGCCGTCTTCACAGTTGCTATATTGTTCTGCATTTCCTGCTTTTTTGCTGCCATCGGTGTAAGTTGTCTTTAACTTCCAACAATCTATTTTTGTTCCTTTTTTAATTGTTCTTTGACTACTTTGGTGTTTAATTGTGTTTTCTGATGTCTGCATTTCAGGGAAAGTGTAGGCAGTCTTTAAGTTGTTAGCTAGTGTGGCACAGTGATTAGAGTGCACCAGGGGCCCTGAAGGACTGGTTAAAGCAGAGGGACTGGGAGACAGTGTGGCAAAGTGGTTTGAGCTAAGGGACTGGGAACAGTGTGTCAAAATCATTAGAGCTAAGAGACTGGGAGGCAGGGTGGTCAAATGGTTAGAGCTAAGAGACTGGGAGGCAGTATGGTCCAGTGGTTAGGAATTGGGAAACGGCACGGCTCAGTTGTATGCTCTTGGGTATACAGTAACCTTGTGTTTTTTTTTTTTTTTTTTTTAAATGGACTAGGAAGTTGGGTGTCAAGCCTTTTATATATTTAAAGCCAAGACTTTGAAAGGCAGAATTCTGTAGTGTTAAGGACTGGCCTTGTCTCAGACCTGATTTACTGAACACTGCTGGAGAAAACTGTCACTTTGCATTCTTGTGCTTCTGTACTATGTGTTGCAAATTGGTATAAGGAGTAGGACTGCAGTAAGGAACAACTTGTTCCTGACAGAGTAAGAACTGTAGTAGCAATATAAATTAGTTGTTTTATTTAAAAAATGTTGACAGCTTATTTTCTGAATGCTGAAGGCTTGCTGCTGTCTGGACCTTCTCTTGCTTTTGAGTTGTTTATGAAGTTTCTATTGATTCATTTCCTAGTGAAAAGTGCACAAGCTTCCCAACTAAGCTCTGCGTGTCGCTCTAACAGAGACTTCCAATCATGCCAAATCGTGGGGTTGGTTTTGTGATGTGGACTGGAATAGTGAGCTAACATTAAAACAACTATTTTACTTTTTTGTTTGTGTTTACTGATGGGTGCAAAAAATATCTGTAAATTTTATTTCAGTAGTGATTACAGACTTACAGATGTGATTTGGTCAATACGTAGACCCATTTAAAATCCTTCACTAATATTACAATGTCCTACTAACAAATGTTTTTGTCTGCTAAAATGTAAGATGATATTAGAACTCCTTTGTTCATATTAACTTGACAATCAGCTATTTATCTATGTTTGTGAGTTACACATTGGTATTTTAACTGCTCTACTACCTGCATGTGCAGTATCTGTTCTGAGCAGCAGGGGGCCTTCTGACACCAGCTAAACACATGCCACTCTGCCTTAAACTTTGTATTAGTCTTCTCAACACAAAAATCCAGAGCAGTGGAAGTGGTTAGATATTGTACTATTTGAAAGAGCTCTACGTCTAAATAAGTCACAGTTGCAATTGTTGTGATTTTAATTAATGTCTGTACAGCCCTGTTCACACTTGCATTTTTTATACCGGTGTCGTTGTGGAACAGTATCAGAACATCTGTTCACTTTGGAGTTGTTATTCCCGGCGTCATACCAATATAACTATGAATACGAAACCCAGGCAAAAAAATGTTTCGTACCGGTACAGTTGCAAAATGACTTTGAACAGATCAGTGTGGACAGGTGGATCGGTACGACAACGGAATGGATGGGTCTGAGGCGTGAGCCCACTTCCAAGGATATCCTATATTACCAAGATTCTCAACTCCGCCTTTACTTCAGTCATGCTTGTTTAATAAATGTATGTTACAGTAGGAAAAACATACGAACTGACAGCTAATTCAAACGCTCATCTGTTTTCTCTGGTACTGTGTTCAGAAAAGTGCATTTTTTGTATAGATTACAGTATGTCATCATTACCAAGTGTTATGTTTTCCGTCGACACCCTGGGCAATACTTCACAAGTTTTTTATATTTTTAAGCACTGATAAAATAAGCTCAAAGCACCTCAATCCGACTGTGCTCCATTGACTATCAATAGAAGATCTAAGCCCAAGCTCTCTATATCCCACAACCCTTTGCGTGCAGCATGACGGAGGTCCCCATAGAGAATCAGTGGAGTGTGTAATACAGACTTACTTTGATGTAAGTGTATCAATATAAACCAGCTTAAATGTGGACAGGTATATCACAACAGTATCGGTCTTGTACTGGTGTTAAAAAGTGAGTTGACAGAAAGTGTTATCGTATCGGTATATTCTAAACCAAAACAAATGTTACCAGTATGGTTCCGATACAAGTGTGAACAGTACTTAATTTGAGACTATTGTTTGTTGTTTGTTTGTTTGTTTGTTTGTTTGTTTGTTTGTTTATATATATATACAGTACTGTGCAAAAGTTTTAGGCAGGTGCGAAAAAATGCTGTAAAGTAAGAATGCTTTCAAAAATAGACATGTTAATAGATTATATTTATCAATTAACTAAATGCAAAGTGAGTGAACAGAAGAAAAATCTAAATCAAATCCATATTTGGTGTGACCACCCTTTGCCTTCAAAACAGCATCAATTCTTCTAGGTACACTTGCACAAAGTTAGGGATTTTGTAGACATATAGTCAGGTGTATGATTAAACAATTATACCAAACAGGTGCTAATGATCATCAATTCAATATGTAGGTTGAAACACAATCATTAACTGAAACAGAAACAGCTGTGTAGGAGGAATAAAACTGGGTGAGGAACAGCCAAACTCAGCTAACAAGGTGAGGTTGCTGAAGACAGTTTACTGTCAAAAGTCATACACCATGGCAAGACTGAGCACAGCAACAAGACACAAGGTAGTTATACTGCATCAGCAAGGTCTCTCCCAGGCAGAAATTTCAAGGCAGACAGGGGTTTCCAGATGTGCTGTCCAAGCTCTTTTGAAGAAGCACAAAGAAATGGGCAACGTTGAGGACCGTAGACGCAGTGGTCGGCCAAGGAAACTTACTGCAGCGGATGAAAGACACATCATGCTTAGTTCCCTTCGCAATCGGAAGATGTCCAGCAGTGCCATCAGCTCAGAATTGGCAGAAAACAGTGGGACCCTGGTACACCCATCTACTGTCCGGAGAAGTCTGGTCAGAAGTGGCCTTCATGGAAGACTTGCGGCCAAAAAGCCATACCTCCGACGTGGAAAGAAGGCCAAGCGATTCAACTATGCACGAAAACATAGGAACTGGGGTGCAGAAAAATGGCATCAGGTGCTCTGGACTGATGAGTCAAAATTTGAAATATTTGGCTGTAGCAGAAGGCAGTTTGTTCGCCGAAGGGCTGGAGAGCGGTACACGAATGAGTGTCTGCAGGCAACAGTGAAGCATGGTGGAGGTTCCTTGCAAGTTTGGGGCTGCATTTCTGCAAATGGAGTTGGGGATTTGGTCAGAATTAATGGTCTCCTCAATGCTGAGAAGTACAGGCAGATACTTATCCATCATGCAATACCATCAGGGAGGCATCTGATTGGCCCCAAATTTATTCTGCAGCATAACAACGACTCCAAACATACAGCGAAAGTCATTAAGAACTATCTTCAGCGTAAAGAAGAACAAGGAGTCCTGGAAGTGATGGTATGTCCCCCACAGAGCCCTGATCTCAACATCAACGAGTCTGTCTGGGATTACATGAAGAGAGAGAAGCAACTGAGGCTGCCTAAATCCACAGAAGAACTGTGGTTAGTTCTCCAAGATGTTTGGGCCAACCTACCTGCCGAGTTCCTTCAAAAACTATGTGCAAGTGTACCTAGAAGAATTGATGCTGTTTTGAAGGCAAAGGGTGGTCACACCAAATATTGATTTGATGTAGATTTTTCTTCTGTTCACTTACTTTGCATTTT
This sequence comes from Acipenser ruthenus, assembly GCF_902713425.1. Classification (NCBI taxonomy): domain Eukaryota; kingdom Metazoa; phylum Chordata; class Actinopteri; order Acipenseriformes; family Acipenseridae; genus Acipenser; species Acipenser ruthenus. Next base: position 91,642,462 of record NC_081190.1, on the reverse strand, counting down.
GTTAATTGATAAATATAAACTATTAACATGTCTATTTTTGAAAGCATTCTTACTTTACAGCATTTTTTCACACCTGCCTAAAACTGTATGTGTGTGTGTATATATATATATATATATATATATATATATATATATATATATATATATATATATATAACTTCACCCATGTTTGGAATATTTCATTGGTAACACCTGCATGTTTTAACAGGCAGCTAAAATTACCGACAGCTTTAGTGCTGTCTTCCAATCCTGGTGTTTTCTTTTTTTTTAAATGCTGTGTTTAATCTTAAGAATGAGTAAGAGCTGGACATGAACAATGTTTGGAATCAGAAGAACGTTTAGGGGGGCTTCTTTCCTGCAATCACACAATTTGCCTCGGTGTCTTCCTAGTATTTTAGCATTTGGTAAAGTAGTGCAAAAAAGAAGTGTGTCCTACCTTCTGTTTTAAATTTTACTGTTCCCCCATGGAGATTTCAGAAGAAAGAAATTTAGTTTTATGGATGTGGCCTCTCGTCAACTCAAAGTTCTATGCTACCAATCAGATAGCTATAGATGACGACATGAAACAGTAACTTTTTAAACAAATATTCACTCCAATTTAGTTACATAATTGGAACAGTTCCCCCCCCCCCCCTTTATTTTAAAAGGTACTGTTCAAGGAAAGTACTGGACTACCAGATTAACCTTTGGTCTTGTCGTGAAATAGGAGTTTTGGAAGAAATGTTTTTGATACAACGATTGAGCTTTATCTAAACGTACACTTTCGATCAAGTAGTTTGAGAGTGAAGGTAAGACGTGTATGTAGTGAGTATGGACAGAGGGAAGGAGACACTTCACACAGAGAGTGGTGAGGGTATGGAATGGATTACCAAGTAGTGTCGGTGAGACAATCACTTGTATCCTTTAAGAACCAACTTGACAAAGTTCTGAGATCAACAGCTACAAGGAATCGGACAAGTTTGGATGGGCTGAATGGCCTCCTCTTATTTGTACATTTTCTTATGTTCCTATGGTATAGGGTAGTGGTCCTTTTATACTTGTGCCCCCTAGGGACCAGTGGTGTTAATAATTTAGAGTTTAAACATTTAAATGATATCCAAACATTAAACAGTTACATTGTGTTAAACTCCATTCGACCTATCTAAGCCCGTTTGGTTCGTAGTAGCTGAATGATCACAGAACTTTTGTCATGTTGGGCCATTAAGGATCCAATAGATTCTGCCTCAACAACATGACTAGGTAGCGCATTCCATAACCTCACCACTCTCCTGTGAAGAAATTAACTTGCATTAAACCCCGGTACACTTTTTAATTTAGAAATAAAATCAGGAAATTCATTACACTGCTTGGCTGAAGTGACGATATTGATTTATAATGTTTCCTACAGTAAGCGACACTTGGTATTTTAAAACTAGACACTTCATGGTTGCCTGGCTTTTTCAGTAGACTGTGCTTAGGGCTTCTACAGCCCTGAAGACGATAAGGAAAGCTAGTCAGCAAAGTTTGTCTAAGAGCTGATAGCATTCTCTATTGCATCTGCCAGTTAAATTTAACCTCCTATGCATAACGCAGTGACGTGTTTTATAATTGCAGTTCAGTAGCAGTCTGGCAGCTCTATTATACAGAACTGTTAGTGGTTTTAAAACACTTTAGTTGCAGTTCTGTTGACACTATGACTGTAATCAATCAAGCGCAGACAGGAGGCGACGAGCCACTTTTCAGCCTTGCCACTGGACTCAGACATTCTACTTTTTTGTTTTGTTTTTGTTGTATAAACTGTATTGCCAATGGATGCTTTTAAATTGCTGTTCTAGATGCAGTACATAGATGTATGTGCTGCTACTGGAAAGTGTAAAGATTCACCAGCAGTGTTTTGAGCAAGGAACAATGTCTTCCCAATTTGTTTAATAATACCTTTGAATTGGATGTTGCATAAAGGAGTGTTGATCATACCCGGTCCTTTCTGTTCTGTGAAAGTCAATGTATGCAGAAGAATTTGCAAACCTGGTTGTAGCTTATAGAACTGTCTTCAAGTGCTGAGATTTGAATCCCTTACTTTAATATAACCAGGGCCCTTTTGTCAGTTTGTATTATATAGATTGCAGTGTTTTTTGGAAAAAAAGGGTGTAAATAGGTCAGAAATACACTTGGAAAAGTTAGTAACTCCAGCTGTAAGTAGAGCAAAGGATCGATGTTGAGAGCGATTGGGAACATTATGCAGCTTTAAACACTATTGACATTTGTGCATGAAATAATCATTTTACACTCGGGTAGCTGCTGATGAGTTCCCATTGTAACACGGTGTGCTTTATCTCTTTTACACAACGCTGCGGCTACCCCCTGCTAAACCTATTGAACGAGAGCAGCCTCTTAACTTGCCTGTAGTTAGCACAGCTTCTTGAGCTCCATTCATGAGTTTAGGGGGACTTGTGGACTTGTGACTTTTGGGATATTTGTCATACCTTGTGATACTAAACTTTTGTGGCCTTAGAGTAGTTGGCTTCACATGTCTTTTTTGATATTATGAAAAAATAAATAAAAAAATGCATTCCCTTAATGGAAGTTAATACACCTTGCATAGGGTGTTCTAAGAGATGTAGGATGTAAGCTCCTTCTCCTCTCCCTCTACATAAAATGTTGATCTATAGCAACACTATTTCCTTATCATATTTCAAAGCCACCAACATACTCTATGTAGGCCTTGTCTTTTTTCCCCTCCATCATAGAGACGTACTAACAATAAGACAAGAGAATGTTTCCCACTGTGCTGTCAACACCCACAGTCAGTTACATGTTGATGCTGATGCATGCTTGGCTAAGTGAGCACCTGTGTGCTAGGAAACCTTGTGATACTGATGGAAGTGCACTGGATAAAAGTTATAAAAGTGATATTATTATTATTATTATTATTATTATTATTATTATTATTATTATTTATGATGTTCATTGTTTTTTTCATGCAGATCGCCTTCTCTCAGCACAGTAATTTCATGGACCTGGTGCAGTTCTTTGTGACGTTTTTCAGGTGAGTAGGCAGATCAAGGGACATTAAGCGCTTGTGCTATAAGTGTGCCTTTTTGGATAATTCCTGGGCATGTCAAAGTATTGCATTTTCAAAAGTTTAACCTTGACTTTTGTTCGAAGTTGACTTTTATCATTAGATTATGAATTGCTTTATAAAGACACTGACCATTAATACTGGTGGACACCAGTTTTCGACAATAGTGTCTTTTTCAGTGTCAGACCTTTGTTGTTTGTCTATCAGATTTGTTTTTTGGCCTATGGATGGATGTAAATGTTAAGCATCTTTTATAACACAATTAATAATTATAAACTATTGTTTGTTAACATTGCTGCAATGTAAAATATATCAAACTAAAATAAATGGTTATATATTATATGAATATGTGGATGCATTTGTATCTGGTAATATAGAAAGTACATGAATGAGTCTTTGACACACAGAGCACTGTTTTTTTATTTTATCTGGGAAGAAGAATGGCTCACTGGTTCCTCTAAACCTTTGCTGTGGCAGCAGTATTACAGGGCAAATAATAACCTTGTATTCATTAATGATAAATTGTGATACTGACTGCGAGTTGGGATTAAACAGAGTAGATCTTAATAGCTGCCTGTTATTTTAGCCAGATAAGATAGTTGCTGGCTGGAAGTGAGAGGTAGCGTGATTTTAAAGAGATCTGGCATCTCTGCTTTCCTGGGCCACTTGCTCACGTGAAAGGCCTTGACTGTGTTGCTTGTAGAAGTTATAGATAAGGTGAATAATCTGCTTTATTGATCATCACATTGCTTTATATAAAAGGATGTTTAGCACTTCTGAAGGAGGGCTTCATAACGGAAATGAGACCAGGCACTGACACTATTTTTGTTTTCTCAAAAGTGCCACGATTAACTGCTCTGATATAACAGATTTTTTTTTAATATATATAAAATAAAATCAACCAATACTGCATTTTCTACACGGTAGTCCAATCATAAGTGAGCGGAGGCGGAACATAAACAGTTGACAGTCTTGAGTAGGGTTAACCAGTGGGTGAGTCAAAAATCTGCCCCTTGTTATGCATGTGTCCAATCATGAGTGAGCAGAGGCGGGACATACACCGTGGGAGGTAGTCTCTGTTTCAATTGAAGGTGTTGTGACTTTAATTGGAAAGTCAAAGATCTGCCCTGGTATTGCAGCTATCCAGTCATTAGTGAGCAGAGGCAGGACATAAATCTGCTAGGGTGCGCGGTGTAAGAATAGCTGAATTTCGTGTGATATTGTTAATATTATAGAGACCATTATTGAGAATTATATTGAGAAGTTCGAAGTAATATTTAGAATTGCTTTTTACAAATTAAAAAAAAAAAAGTCATCAGACAATGGAGACATCGTAGCCGATTTGGTTACAAATCAATTTAAGAAAACTTTCTCAGAAAAATTGGAGATTGTTAAAGGGAGGTATACTCCACAAATACCAAACTGATACAGGAAGGGACTCGCCACTTCCAACATTCAAATTAGTAAAAGTATCCGTGGATTACCGGTAGCTGTCATTTAAAAAAAAAAAAAAGAAGAATGTACTGCTGGAACTGTCTTTTGTTCAGAACAGAAAAGGCGATATGGAACAACACTGGCTACAGCAATCTAGGATGTCCAACAAAGTCAGCACAAAAACATGAGCGTTCCTAAAGTCACTTGCGAGCCACTGTAGCACTCAAAACGTTTGGACAATCACACATATGTGCTCCAGTTCAAAATCATAAACTCAGTGTAATTTGCTTAATATTACTTAATATTACTTATTACTTAATATTACTTAATATTACTTAATATTGCTTAATATTACAGAATATTACAGAAAGAAATGTATCTTGAAAGGCCAAGAGTTTAGCATAATACATGTTAAATAAGTAATTTTCAGTTCACAGGGAGCATTGGCTCTGGCATGCACGTGTGTTAGAAAGGCAAAATCTTGCCACGCTACAGCAGCCCCTTATACAGTTAGAGAAGCCCTGGGGAGTTCAACTGGATACCTGCAGGGCATATTGCGTGTTTACAGATGCTGTATTTACACTATTTCGGCAGTAGTGACCATGTGATGTAAAATGACATAGGGACCGTCTATACCAAAAGAATAATGTCCCTCACTAAAATGTTAATGCTTGAATTCCAAAAATATATGGATAGAAATGGATGGTCTTTTGATGTAGTAACCTTGACTATTAGATCAGTAATTTGGTGCACCTGGCATGGACCCACCGTTATTACTTGTGTGTGGTTTTTCAAATACAGTAGTGGGGAAAAAAATAGAAGCAACATTGGTTAATGGCTATAGTATGTGCAATTATTGTACATACACAGTTTATGAATATTCTACTGGGAGGCTGGAATTGGCAGGCTAAACCAGAATAAATGTATTTGTCAGAAACCTGGGAAAATTACCTACCCTCTCAATCAATAGTGTATCAAGTTAGAGAAATTAGACAAATATTAGAAATGAAATGATCTGGTACAAAACCACTTGTCCTACTTAAATCTCTTAGCAACAGACTATACCACAGCATCTGGCAGGAGAGGCAGTCCGTTCTAGGCAACTAACTTTCAGCAGAGTTTCATGGTTTCTTTGCTTTTCGTATGCCGTGGCCTACTTTAACTTGCCTTTGGGGGGTCAGGAGAGTTCTGGAAGTGTAATTGAATGTATTGACTGCGCCAGTACAGAGACCAGGAATCAGAAAATGGGAGGGAGGGGCGGCGGGGCGGTGGAGTAAGAGAAAACGGAGTCAAGTAGACAAGTTATTTTTTTAAGTGCACGGGGGGGGGGGGGGGGGGGGTTGGTTGTGTCATAAATCAGCAGGAAGAGGTGGGGGTTATTGCAATTATGGTATGTACAGTGTCTATAGTAAGTATTCACCCCCCTTGGACCTTTTCACAATTGTGTTACAACCTGAAATCTTGATGCATTTAAATGGGATTTTTTTTCCTTTGATTTACACAACCTACTCAACACTTTCAATGTGTGAAAAAATGGGTGGGTGAAAAAACAAATCAATTAAAAATAAAAACCTGTAAAGTCTTCATAAGATAAGTATTCACCCCCTTTGCTATGACACTCCTTAATAAGCTCAGGTACAGCCAATTCCCTTCAGAATTCACACAAGTTAAATGGAGTCCATCTGTGTGCAATAAAAGTGGTTCACATGATTTCAGATTAAATACACCTGTCTCTGTAAGGTCCCACAGTTGGGTAGTGCATTCAATGCAAAGATACTACCATGAAGACCAAGGAGCTTTCAAAACAACTCAGGGATAAAGTTGTGGAAAGGCACAGATCAGGGGAGGGGTATAAAAAGATTTCAAAGGCATTAAATATCCCTTGGAGCACAGTGAAGTTGATCATTAAGAAGTGGAATGTATACGGCACCACCCAGAATCTGCTTAGAACAGGCCGTCCTCCGAAACTGAGCAGCCGGGTAAGAAGGGCATTGGTCAGAGAACCCAGCAAGAGGCCAAATACAACTCTGAAAGACCTACAGCGTTCCATGGCTGAGATGGAAGAAACTGTACATGTGTCAACAATAGCTCAGGTACTCCACAAATCTGGCCTATATGGAAGAGTGGCAAGAAGGAAGCCTTTTTTAAAAAAAGCCCATTTAAAATCCTGCTTAGAATTTGCAAAAATTGAACTATTTGGCCTAAAACCCAACACAGCACATCACCCAGGTAACACCATCCCTACTGTGAAGCATGGTGGTGGCAGCATCATGCTATGGGGATGGTTTTCATCGGCAGGGACTGGGAAGCTTGTCAGGGTAGAGGGCAAAATGGATGGAGCTAAATACAGGCAAATCCTTGAGGGAAAACCTGCTTCAGTCTGCAAAAGACCTAAGACTGGGATGGAGATTCACCTTTCAGCAGGACAATGACCCCAAGCACACAGCCAAAGCGACACTGGAGTGGCTTAAAAACAAGAAAGTGAATGTCCTAGAGTGGCCCAGTCAAAGCCCGGACTTGAATCCGATTTAGAATCTGTGGCAAGACTTGAAGATTGCTGTCCACCAACGATCCCCATCCAACTTGACAGATCTTGAACAATTTTGTGTTACGCCTGGTTGCTGCAGCAGAACCTGTGATAGCCACAGGCAAATTCATGTAGCATCCACTCCCAGTGCTTATTTCATATTGTATACTGGCCTCATTAAAGACATTCTGTAAAACTTTTTCTTGGTGATTTTGACAAGCCAAATATTCGCTGTTCTGAAACAGTAATAGATGTTGGTAAAGAACACATATAATAGGGCAATACACAGACACAAAAAAGGCTAAACACAAGTAGTACAAGGCCCACTGTTTTATTTTTTACAGTGAGAGCTGTTTCAGTGTGTTCTGTTTTGGATCAATAGCAACTACGCAGTAACCAAACAATAAAGAGAAAAGTATGCTATGAAAATGTGCGTCAGAATCTGCAGTTTACCCCAAGGATAGCCACACACTATCCCGCTTTGCCTTCTGATTCGATATAGGTCTAGAGGCGAGAAGTGCTGGTAAGATGAAGTGAGACCTTTGGTTTTGAGAATGGAATTGGAGCTAATGATTGCATACCATATAGAACCAGGAGAGCAGAGAGGAGTTTATGGAGATTGTAAATGATTTAGTTCCCTTAATAAGCAGGTGCATGTGAAAACACTGAGTGATGAGTGCATCAGGTACCCTTTTGAGTACGAAATGTAACCATTACCTATGGGATATAATCTCTTATAGCCCGAATTACCTGAGCACTTATAAGAAAGCTGCTCCTTTAAGATCCCTGTATGCCTCAGACGTTGTGTCTGCCCCCGGAAGATAAATACGAGTGATGCATAAGGCCCAGCGTCATTTTCTTTCTTTCAGCCTTTACCTGAGGAAGGAGTGAGCTCTGACTTTGTCATAACTACAGAGAAGTTGATTTTGAATTAACTTTTTTCTCTCTCTTGTTTCATATTTTGAAGTAAATTCACTTTTTAAGCGTATAATAAATAGATTGTGATGAAATCCCCTCTGCGGCAGTGTGCCCTACGCGAAGCCGGTGGCTCTCCCCGGGATTCAGTACCTTGTTGTAGCTAAGTTCACTCTCTCTCCCTTGCTGCTCGGCTTTTCATGAGTCGATATTAAAGTCATTGCTAGCGCCCTTTCTATCTGTCGGTCTGCCTGTCAGTCTGTCTGTCTGTCTGTCAGAAAGTTTCTAATTGTTTTCTGTTTCTTTCAGAAACCCAGTGCGTGCATAGGCTGTCTCCCTGTACTAGAGTCCACTTCTATGCACACACGGTATACTGTGCTAGCCGTCTGTTTTCTTCTAGTCAGTTTTTCATGCAACAGAGACACCGCCAGTGTTAAAGGCTTTTTAGCTACACTGCGCCATCAAATTGGCAGGAGCCTTTTCGACCGGAGAATATTCTGAGTGTCTCTATGCTGTTGCTGTGTTTGCTTTGCTTTGCTGCACTGATAACGAAGGCTACTAGATTTGTTCTAGTTAGCAGGCATCTGCAGCCCCTGTCTGTTTTACAGTGCATGCTTGCAGTTTGCCATTGGCTTTTTCTGCACACCACTTGTCCTAGTACAAACCAGGTACCAGTGACTCGCTCTGCCGGTACCAGAGCCTGTAACCTTGTCGGTACCAGAGCCTATACCAGTCAGTACCAGAGCCTGTACCAGTGACCCGGTCAGTACCAGAGCTTATACCAGTGCCCTAGTCGGTACCAGATTCTGTACCACTCACCTTGTTGATACCCAAGCCTGTACCAGTAACCTGGTCGGTACCAAAGTAGATACCAGTTGCCTTTTATTGGTACCAAGGTTGGTACCAGTCATCTGGTTCATTCCAGAATCGGTACCAGTGACCCGGTTTGGTCCAGTTTGACAGCGACTTTTACAAGTACTCCACAACTACCGTGGATAAAAAGCTTGTAGTGTCATCATACATAGTGATGCAGAAAATTGCTGAAGCAAAAAAACACTTACGATTGCTGAGGAGTTGATAATGCTGTGTGCAATTGAAATTGTAAAGGAAATGTTTGGAGAGCAGAAGGCCAAGAAACTGGCAAAAATACCAATGTCAAATGACACTGTCAAACGAAGGATCGCTTTATGTCAGAAGACATAGTTTCTCAGTGCATTGATTGGCTGCGTGACAATGATTTTGATATTTATTCATTTATTTATTGCTTTTATATAGTGCTTTTTATATGAAAGTATTGTAAAGCGCTGTACAGTACATTGCAGAAAAAAAGAACAAACCACAGTACATTTGTATAGCATGTCACACATACAACTGCCACAGTCAGACCATTTTTAAATAACAGTATACACATAATAATACAAAAGCAGCAATTTTAAAGTTACATTAAAACCCACTAAGAAAGCCATTTTATAAAAGTGTGTTTTTAGTCTTGATTTGAAAACTGTAACGGTCCCAGCTTCCCTGAGAAACAAAGGCAGAGCATTCCATAATTTAGGAGCTCTACAAGAAAAAGCCCTACCTCCGGCGATACATAGCAGTTTGATACATTCTTGGTTTTAGTAGTATAAGTTTAATACAAACCTGAACTTGTTCACACTGGGGCTAATCGAGTTTGTTGTAAAACCTGGAATGGGTGAAACTGCTATACAATAGCAGTCTTATTTCCATCCCCAATATATATATATATATATATATATATATATATATATATGTGTGTGTGTATATAATTTCTATGGGGGGCGGGCAGAACCCTTGCTGTGGACTATATGCCATGGATCCTAATCGGTCCTCGGCCAGAATGTGTTAAAGGCAGTTTATCTTCCCTTAGCATATTTGCCGGTGCTGCAAGTCCTTCATTTGCGACCTGCTTGGGTATTCTATCCTATTAGGTAATGGTTACATACTTGAAAGGGAACGGTTGGTTATTATTAGGCTTGCTACTTTTTAGATTTTAATCGGTAAAGCTTGTTAAATAAATTTATAAGAGTCAAGAGTCCACTTCGAAGCGACACACAAGCAAACCACTTGGAGAGGGGAAGAGGGAATGGGCCCCAGGTTCGGCTGCCGGAGATGGGCTGAAGCATCTCGTCTCCTGGAGAAAGCCGCAGCTCCTCTTTCAGCAAAAAAGTAAATACATTAGGAAAGATAACCACATAGCAGGCCTAATATTTATTTAGTTATAAAACGAATGCTGAATAAGATGTCTGTGTTATAAAATGCCAGCTCAGCTTTTCTTCCGTTCAGATACTGTATCAAAATGGAGAGATAGAAACGGAAGTTAGACTGAGAAGTTGTTTACAGTTTGAACAACACTGGTACTGTATTTACTGTAGAAATATTGCATGAATCACTAGTATAGGGAATTGGGGGACATGCTGTAGGAGCATTATATCCAAGGCGTGTTATAATCAAGAGCCTTATAGCGAGGTAGCACTGTGTTTATATATATATATATAATATATATATATATATATATATATATATAATAGTGCGCAGGTGTAGAGGTGATGTGATTATGAAACAGAAGACAGACAAGAAAGTTCATGATCCAAACAGACGTTTATTTTTTGATTCCCAGTCTGGCAACTGCAAAGAATAATCCCAGGCAATACACAGCAATGTGTATTTCACTGTTCCAAACAACGGGTTACAGTCCCAGAATAATAAACACAGTATAATACACACAAAGACAAACGCACAATCACAAATCTGGAGTGAGTGCTAACATGCAAGTGGTGAAATACAATTTATTAGTGCACAGTGGTGAAGTGTTGTCCGGGTTGGTGCTGGCCTTAAGCAACAACTCCTGGTACGTGTTAGCATAATAAGAACTAATGAGTACAATTAGAAACCACAAAATAAACAAACACTGAACGCTCACAGTTACTTTTTTACTCTCCTTCATGGGTTTGCTCGCTCCTAAGAAAGGAAGAGATTGCTTAGCCATGTCCCCTTTTGTACCATCAGTCACTCCCCTTTGGTTAGCGAGTGCAACCGTTTCTCCTCCAGTCCACGGTTGCCACATCGCTTTCCTTCTGGGGCGATGACTTGGTATACCGTGGCACTGCCCCATTTTCTAGATGGCCTACTTCCACCTTTCCCTGGAATGAATTGTCAGACCATCCAGTCCGGGGCACTCTGTTCCCTTACACAGTGCCCTCTCAGGTCGGGAGTGAGATCTATAACAAAGATTCATTCTTTCTCTGTCACATGGATTTAATCAAATATTTTAAACATAGATATCAAACAAAGTCACAGAAAATGTGAACACAAATACAGATCAAAGTTTTCAGTATGAAATGTGACACACTGTCAAAATGAAAACATTGCAAAGTTAGTATTGGGTATGACCTCCCTGAGCATTAACACAATTTTGGCAGCACTGGTGCATTGACCTGATCAGCCTCTGGATAGACGGCTGTTGGATGATCCACCATTCTTCCTGCGCAGCTGCAGCCAGCTGGCGAAGTTTGGCTGGTCGCGGTTGTCTCCTGTGGATGGCAGTGTTGATTTGGTCCCACAGATTTTCTGTTGGACAAAAAGGCAAGACCTCCACATTGTTTTCTTGAAGTTGTGCAATTGCAATACTAGCGCTGTGTGGTCTTTCATTGTCCTGCTGGAAAATCAACACTTAGGATTGGCTTGCAGGAACGGAAAAACTGTTGCTTCAAGGACATCATCGATGTATCGTTGAGTAGTAAGGTTGCCCTCAATCTTGACCAAAGGCGTTCTTGTGTTAAAGGAGATTCCTCCACACATCACACTTCCAGCAGTTGGCTTAATCAATGCAACAGTGAGCATAACGCTCACCATGATGTCTCCACACACGTTGTCTTCCGTCAGGTCTGTCAAGGGCAAAACGGCATTCGTCGGTCAATAAAACACTCCACCACTCTCTGCCGCCACCTCAGATGTTCTCTGGCAGCAGAAGATGGCGATTTCGTCTCTCAGCTGTCAACATGTTACCCCTGAACAGCCTCTGAGCATGCAAATCATTTTCATGCAATGGCGTCATTCTGCTGATGCGCAGGATATTTCTTCTTGGAATTTCTTGTGCTTTAGCCACTGCAAGCTGAAAACGATTACACAGATGGATCAGTCGGATGTGATAGTAATAGACCATGATGTAATACCTGTAAATACATTCATTCTGAAACAGAGATTAGAGGCATTAAATCTTCATTCAACATTCATAAACATTTTACGTGTACCTCTAAAGTAGTGTGCTGCATTATCTGCAAGAAATGCAACTAATTGTATATTGGGGAAAGTAAAAGGCCTTTAGCAGACCGGTTTGTAGAACACTTAAGAAGCATTCTCATTAACACCACTGCATTTCCAGTAGCTTGTCACTTCAACAGTGATGATCACACTGCTGGAGACATCACAGTCTGTGTGATCAATCAGTGCTATGGAACAAATGTTGCTCGGAAACAAAAGGAACAAGAGTTTATCTTCGAACTGGGAACTTTGGAACCTCTGAGAATGACCATTCTATTCTAATAATCATGACACCATCCACAGAATTTTTGTATAATTACAATTCTTGAATAACAACAAGTTTCTTTTCAAACAGATGAAGAAGGGCTTTTGCCCGAAATGTCCTGAAAGTAAAATATTTTTTTAATCTTATAAACTTTTTGTGTACATTTTTTAAAACCTATATATATATATATATATATATATATATATATATATATATATATATATATATATATATATATATACACACACTGTGTGTGTGTGTGTGTATATATATATAATAATATAAATATTATTTTATTTAACATAATGGAATCAAAGAAACTACAAAATGATATCGCAAAAGTTAACATAACATTATTCAGCAGGTTTCATTTGACTTTAAAAAATAGTTAATTCTATAGGGTGGTGCAAAACTTTTGACCATAGCTGTAGTGTGAAATCGTTACCAGCTGAAGGCGTTGTTTGTGCAGATTTGCTCCCGGAAAAGGGATTTGGTTAAACCGATCAGTGGAAAGCTGGAGCAGAATTGTGGGGAGTGTATTACTGGTTGCAATGCCGTTGTTCCTGTTTCTGATTGGACGTCTCTTCCAGCTGTTTCCTGTCCCTGCTGTTGGTGGCGGCAGTCGTGTGGAAGATCAAACAGAGCTGCTGGGCGTCGCGGAGGAGAGAGGTGAGACTCGACCAGGCTAGTGTTCTTCATTAAACTCTTTTAATACAGCTTCAAAATGACTGCAAGCCTGAGGATGTGTCGGAATCATACCAGTGTTGCACAGGCGCCAGTGCCCAATATATCAGTGATGGCTTCAGTGAACAGTGCAACACTAATATGCTCCCCCACCAATAACTGTCTTTTATATGCAGTATGCAGTGCGCAGTAAAGCAACGTTTTAAAAGAAAAAATGTAAGTCTTTTCAGAAGTAATTTGTGTTGAAATAGGTAATAAGCAAATAATGATCTAAGGAGCAATAGAGTATCATACAGAACATGCATGATATTAAATACATGGATAATTTAGATATAGAATATTTTATATAATGTAATTAAATTATCCCTTAAAGATCCACAGGCACACGTTGCTCATGCTGTAATTTCTAGCGTTTGTATGAGATACTATAATCTGTTTTGCATTTACTTTGTTAAAAGTCTGCTTTTGTTTAGCTCACTTTGTAAATGTTTCTGGCTCTTTAAAGATGCCTAGTACAATCCCTGCTTGTTGTTCTCTGCACTGATTTTGCAGGCTGTAAGTTGATGAGGTTTCTGTATTGTTTCCCCCTCCCTTATGAATTAGTTCTGATATCTTCAGAGATGTAAGCCTGGAGTTTTTTCAATAATGCAGTAAGTTAAACTGGCTTGATTTATTACACTATGTAACACAATTTTTGTTCCTGGGTAGTAAGTGTTATTTCCTAATTGCTTATGCCTCAAAAGTATAGACAATGGCTATTATTCCCCACAAACTTTGCTTTTGTGGCCAGGACAGTGATATTTTGAAATTTACCTATTTTCAATGAGAAAACGGGCGAATTTGTGTCTTTTCGTTCACATAAAGTCCGAAAAAAACAACATATGAATCCAAATTAACATGTATTTATACTAAAGTAATACAAAAATGACTACAAAAGATTTAGAAGTGAGTAGTTTTTCGAGATTTACGATTATACTGTAAATCACTTTCACGAATCAGCCCCCAAATGTAGTCTCCCATCATGTTCTCGTTATACTGTCCTTGGTAGCGGCGTTCAAAGACCAGTATATCCTGGTGGAAGCGCTCGCCTTGCTCCTCCGAGTACGCTCCCATGTTCTCCTTGAATTTATCAAGATGAGCATCAAGGATATGGACTTTGAGGGACATCCTACAGACCATTGTGCCGTAGTTCTTCACCAGAGTCTCAACCAGCTCCACATAGTTTTCGGCCGTGATTGCCCAGGAAGCCCCGAACCACTGCGACAAAGCTGTTTCAAGCCGCTTTCTCCTTACTAGTGAGCTTCTTGGGGAATTCATTGCACTCCAGGATCTTCTTTATCTGTGGTCCGACGAAGACACCAGCTTTGACCTTTGCCTCAGACAGCTTAGGGAAGAAGTCTTGAAGCTACTTGAAGGCTGCCGACTCCTTATCTAGAGCTCTGACAAATTGTTTCATAAGGCCCAATTTGATGTACAGTGGTGGCATCAGCACCTTCCGGGGGTCCACCAGTGGCTCCCACTTGACGTTGTTCCTCCCCACAGAGAACTTGGTCCGCTGTGGCCAGTCCCGCCTGTGGTAGTGCGCCTTGGTGTCCCTGCTGTCCCAAAGGCAAAGATAGCAGGGAAACTTGGTAAAACCGCCTTGGAGACCCATCAGGAATGCCACCATTTTGAAGTCTCCTATGACCTTGATGCCATCTCAGAAAAATGCAGATATGTATCCACTTAGGCAGCTGGAACTAAACTGAACTGGTGGGCTTAAGGCCCCTGTATTTATACTACTATGTATGTTACTGGAAAGTTCTAGAAAGTTCTAGAAGTTACTCCAAGTTTACTCAGCACTGAATCTATCTGGAATGTTCTGGAAAATAGGTACATTTCAAAATATCACTGTCCTGGTCACAAAAGCAAAGTTTGTGGGGAATAATAGCCATTTTCTATACTTTTGAGGCATAAGCAATTAGGAAATAACACTTACTACCCAGGAACCAAAAAATAAATAAAAATTGTTACACGGTGTTATAAATGAATAAAGAAAGAAAGACCAGTGTGCCCCTTCATTACAACACAAGTTTCTCAATCTCAAAAACAGACCCAAAAAAATGTAGCCTTGACTTTGGTCATTGTTTTATTTTTTGTAAAAAACAAAACAATGAAGGAATATTTAAACCAGTGATTGCAGACAAAAAAAATAGAAAAAAAAGTAGTTGCTCAAAAACATGTTTGAATTGCATTTTTGGAATGGAGAATAAAAGTATACTTTATAGAAACAAACTGCAAAACCCATTACATATCCTTAGGGGCTTCAATCACGGTCTACAGGGTAAGTGGGTAGATTCAGAGCTTAGTAGTAGTTTGAGTCACCACCAGCTTTGACACGATACCGACACGATAAGAAAAGCACTTTGTTTTGATTACTGGCCCTTACAGGGCCACCGTACTTTGCAGTACAGGCTTGAAACACATATCATTGGATAGGAGAGGGACTGACTTTCACTTCCTGATTGGCTTTTATTTTGTGTGACATCACTGAGAGGGACATTTAATGTCCTAAAGGGCGGAGACAGTTTACAGCTGTCTGCAGAGACAAAAGCAGAAACAAAACATCATCAGAACTTGTTTAGAGCTAATAAAAAAGGGAAGCACTGTATATTTGATGTATTTGACTTATAATTGTATTCGAACATTTATTCTGTCTCGTGTATATATGTGTGTTTTTATAACATTTATAAATATCAAGAAACGAGTAGATATAAGAAGATACTATTTCATGAACTAAATATATCAGGTACATTTCTTTTTTTCCTTATTAGTGATGATAATGGAATGAATAACTTATTTTATTTATAAATTTTTATTTTGAGAAAATAATCGAGAGTAGTTTCCATTATTGCTTATATAAAGACCCTGAGAATAAACGTGTATTATGTCATTGCAATCACTAAGGTGAAACAATGTCTTGTAATTTACCCAAACATCAATATTTTTCAACAAAACTTTCAGGAAGTATTGTAAGGTCCCTCAGTAATAGAATAATACGTTTTTATACATGTATTATTATTATTATTATTATTATTATTATTATTTGTTTATTTAGCAGACGCCTTTATCCAAGGCGACTTACAGAGACTAGGGTGTGTGAACTATGCATCAGCTGCAGAGTCACTTACAATTACGTCTCACCCGAAAGACGGAGCACAAGGAGGTTAAGTGACTTGCTCAGGGTCACACATTGAGTCAGTGGCTTAGGTGGGATTTGAACCGGGGACCTCCTGGTTACAAGCCCTTTTCTTTAATCACTGGACCACACAGCCTCCTATGTATCTAAGCAGAATACATAATAAATTAAATCTGTAATTAAAGAAATAGTGTGTTGAAAACAGAGAAGTTTGTATGGTGTCTGAAGTACTTTATAATGTTCCCCAGAGTGTTCTGAGAAAAGGACACCATTTCCAAGATGCTACTGTAAAAAATTGATTTTTTTTAGTGAATTTGTATAGGAAGAGAGTCAACTACAGCCAAAAAACACCTGGTCCAGAGGGAGCATCCCACTGAAAAATGCTTGGTCTTAATGCCATCAGTTCTGGACTAAGCGCATCCCATTAACATGAATTGTTCCCATAATTTCAGTGCTTTGGTAGGTGTACGTTAGCCTTTTAGAAGAAAGGAAAATAGGAAATGGGTGCAGTGAGTGTTCTTTTGTTTTAAAAATAATTGGACGTTGGTGGTCTGCTTGCAGAAATAGCTCTTGAACTCAATGCAAAATATTGATAAAACTGTAGTAACTGGAGGCAGGACGAGTTATAAAAAAAAATACATATTTCAGACTAAATGACAGGGCTTTAGCAAGCAGGCAGTTTCACAAATAAACATGAAAAACATTTTCTCATCTCCTAAAACAAGCCAGTGATCCCAACACAGAGTTTAATGTCGTTTTCCGAGTCGGGATGAGAGTGGAGCGAGCGAGAGCTATTAACCCCTCGGCTTCCCCGAACGGCTGGGAAGACAAGGTTAAGTGGGCTGGTCTGTGGGCTGTCAAATACCACATGCTGCCAGCGGCAAACTTAAGACATTTCAGAGAGATTTGTGCTGTGCCTTCTGAAACGAGTGTGTGTCTGTCAGTGTGTGTGTGCAGGGGGAGGATGGAGGAGGGGTATTCAGCTTTCTGGTGTTCTCTTCATTCTGTACACTTCAACAAAAAATTCAGTCTGTCTCTTATTTTGTATCAGACTGTTCAATGCTGCTTTTTCCTAAATTATTGGTTTATATCTGAATATGACTCTGTAGTTCTGACTTCAACTACGTGGAGGTTAGACCTGCTGTTTGTGCAGTGCATCTGTCTGTAGTGTGCCTTTGTTACCCCCATTGTACACCACATAAAGACTGAGAGTGTAAGGAATGGTGTTACTGCTGCACAGGAAGCTAATTTATTGTGTGGGCACAGCATAAACTGGGTTGAGGAAGATCAGGCATATGGGGACAAAATTATTATTTTTTTCTTTCATGAAACTTGGCATACAGATAAGGGTTTATATAGTGCAAATTTAGTTTGAGATGTGAAACGTGTGGGGCATGTTTGTATAGAAATATAAATTTATTGTTTTTATCAAATGATTTTGCTGTAAAATATGTTAATCCATAAAACAATCCCATTTATACAGCCTCTGTATAGAAGTGTAAGATTTAATGGATATGGAATTTCAAACGAGTCATAGTAAAACTGAATTGCATATTAATGAAACTACATTTTTAAACATCATTTCAATGATGTCTTACCCCTGTTGTAACAAGAATCATGAATTAATTTTTTTGTAACTAGCAGGTTAACAACCAAGGGCCCGTTTCATAAAAGCGATTTGTGATGATTCGCAATCGTAAGCACCTCACAAATAATAAAAAAAAGGGTTTCATAAAACTTTCGCAGTGTTGCAACATTGCCGATTTTCACCAGAAAACTGACAGCCAGACAGCAGCTGCAAATAGCAATTTTCTGTGCAGATCCTATTAGAACATATAATGCCGCTCATACTACTAACCAAAACTACAACTCAAATCCTCTTGATGCATATACGACTCAGAATTAATATCAAAGTATGGATTGACAAGAAGGGATATAACTAATCTTAGGGCGGTCAAACATATCACGCCAAGGCATCCCAGAGTGCTGTACAAAGTTAAAAACAAAATAAAATAGTTGTGTATTTTCTGATCTCAGATCGATTAGGAACATACGGAGGCCCTAATTCGTGAAGGGCCTATAAGTTATTACAGCAACTTTAAAATCAATTCGGTAGATCACTGGTAACCAATGTAAGTACCGAAGCACTGGAGTATGTGTTGAGAATGACGACAGTTCTATCTGCTTTTCTTTTTTTGCTCTCAATACCAGCAACAGCTACTTTACCAGTTATATTTAGATAATTCCTCCTTATTTGAGGTCTTTTTCATCTCTCTTCTTCTTTTTCCCTTTTAATTTCATTATACTTGCTAGATGTATCAGTTTTTTCATATTTCAGGTTCCGTTCTCTTCTCCACCCCTAAAGCATTTACTGCATCCGTGATTATCTGCCACTTGTCTTTGTTAGTTGAACTTCCAGACAACTTGCCAAGTAGAACAGATCTGTGTTGGCCAGCCATTTCTAGAATTGTATCAATTTCATCTTTGAAAAAAAATTGTTTTCCTTTGCACCCCTGCCATTGTGTAATGACCTGATCGAAGTGCTTTATGAAACGCACGCACCGACAACCTCTGCGTCCCACGCAACCATGTCGCAATCGCAGGACTTTTATGAAACGGGCCCCAAGTATTCTGTCAGACCAACCAATATTTGGATGATGTACTTGGCACAGAAACATTTTTTATTACAAACACATTGAGATTGCCTGTTTTAATTGTAGCAATTTTTTTTTTTTACTTAGCATTTTGCTCACCTTACTGAGGAAATAGTGTGTTTTTTGTTTTTTTGTTGTTGTTTTTCACAAATCAGTGAGTTACCGGTATGTACATTTGAAACCATGCGCTGGTCCCATTCAAAAAAGTCACATCAAAGTGAAATTCTGGAGAACCTCCTAATTCAAATACAAGAACTTGAGTTTTAAAACCAAACCTTTGTTTAAAATAGCCCTGAAACCACAGTAGTCTAGCTAAATAGGGCAGCAGTGTGGAGTAGTGGTTAGGGCTCTGGACTCTTGACCGGAGGGTTGTGGGTTCAATCCCAGGTGGGGGACACTGCTGCTGTACCCTTGAGCAAGGTACTTTACCTAGATTGCTCCAGTAAAAACCCAACTGTATAAATGGGTAATTGTATGTAAAAATAATGTGTAAAAAATAATGTGATATCTTAACAATTGTAAGTCGCCCTGGATAAGGGCGTCTGCTAATAAATAAATAATAATAATAATAAATTAGAGGGGAAATGAAAGTGGTTAATTTCCCCTTGTCCTGTCTAATTTATAAACCTGAAGTCACCCACTCCTCAACCACCCATACTGTGAAACTTTGCATCTCTGTGGAGGAGCCCTGTGTGTACATGTTCAGAATAGCTGCAGGCTAGTTGCTTATGAGTGTAGGGCTGGTATGCAGACAGGCATACTAATTAGTTTAGAAAAATTATCAACAAGGGGGACCAGAGCCTGCTTGCTTTCTTTCTTTGCAGCTCTAGCTTTGGGACAAAGGATGGGAGTGAGCTTGCTGAGCTTATTGAGATGCAACACTGAGTGCTTTGGGGCTGCTGAGGGAAGCAGGGAGCAGTAGAAGGAGAGAAGAAAGGAAAGGGCTTCTATGAGAATACTGTAAACATGCAGTGATGGAGAGATAACGGAGTTAGCATGAGGGCAGGGACAAGAACTAGGCTGTTGGGGGCACGGGCCAACGTAACATGGTTAAAGGTGTAATAACTAATGTTTTAACCATTGGGGTACATCGACAAGGGTTTAAAACCACCAAACTAAAGGCTTTGAAAAACATTTCTGATGTATCTTTTTGCATTACTTTCTCACCATGTTATTTTATTAAATATAGCAAATTTCAATAAAATTCAATGTCAACAAATGTAAAGTGTT
Source organism: Acipenser ruthenus (assembly GCF_902713425.1). Classification (NCBI taxonomy): domain Eukaryota; kingdom Metazoa; phylum Chordata; class Actinopteri; order Acipenseriformes; family Acipenseridae; genus Acipenser; species Acipenser ruthenus. Next base: position 91,622,236 of record NC_081190.1, on the reverse strand, counting down.
AGACGCTGGTCACAAAAATGTAAGATCCAAATATATAATGGGAGGGGGGTGTAAACTAGACCTCGGAGCTGTAATAGATTCATCGCTGTCACCACCCACACATAGACTCCAGTTAAAGAGGGAGATGTGGTGTACTTAACAGTCTATATACAGTACAATTATGATTACCACAATCAATTATTTAATAAAGCCAACTGATAGACAGTCTAGAGTAGATAAGTGTGTTTTTTCCTAACCAGTCAAAGCTGAGGCCATTGGAGGGTAATGGGCCTCTGAGGTTTTGTTCCACACACACATGCATTGTATATTAGGGATTTTGTGTTCTGCAATGCTAATTTGTTAATGTTTTGTGGCCTCCTATACACACATATCGCCCTCTGATGGGCATGGAGCAAAAACATAATAGACTCATTGCCCTGCTCCAAATACTGCATTAACTTCATTCAGCATTCCCTTCAAAAGTGGTTTCTTTATAACAGCGAATGGTTTTAGCTTCTCTTACATTTGGTAGGATTACATTTAGTATTAATCATGTTTAAAACTTTAACATGTTGAAAATGTTTGTAACACTTTTTTTTTTTATAAACATGTGTACAGCCTTTACTTGTTTAAGGAAAATAATTTTTAGAAATACTGAATATAAAATAAATGGACCTTAACTGTACACCTACATTGAGTTTAGGCGAATCTCTAAATGTTTACCGCTACTTTTTAAACGTTTTGATATTAACACCCCTAATAACAACCCTGCGTATGAAACATCTTTGGCGCATCTTATGGGAATACAGTACATACATTAAATAATAAACACCCCAAAGTAAGATCTCTGCTGAAAAATAATTTATCTTGAACCTATGTTTTACCAATTATTTAAGTATTGCAGTGGCTTTTTGACAAAGATTTGTTAAGTGATTTATAAAAAAAATAAAAAATATGTACAGGGCTCGAAATTAACGGCGGCCGTGCGGGAAGTTGCCGTGAGTGCCCTTGTCAATTGCTATAATGCCTGTCAAAATGTACGTCTATTCACAGCCATTATGACCGCAGGGCCCTTTCAGCTACAGCAACTAGAGATGCCTGCATTAGAGTCAAACAATAACATGGTTACGTGATTTGCGTGGATGTCCCATCAGTGGGGGAAAAAACAGCGAATACGACCTTTTCAAGCACATGGATTTCTACCGAGTGTAATGGCGCCATCTCAGAAGTATGGATGCGCCGAATCCTGGATTCGTATTTTTTTTTAGCAGGGTTTGGTTTCGGCCGAATACTTACGCCCATACGCACATCCATTTTAATATATCCCTCCAATGTGTGCGGTTCTTCTTTAAATAAAAGACATGAATCGGGTATTGAACGTAACTTTTGTATATAATAACACCACGTTTGATGAACTCTGTCTCGGCTCTCAACTCCCTATTACTGGTGGCGCACACACTAAACACGTCATGCAGCTGCTGAATGCAAACATAACCCTGTATGCAACAGCACATTCACATCATGTTTGAAGTTATGCAGTAAACCTTTAATATATAGTAATGGCAAACTGTTGCAGACTTTTGTGCTTTGTTGCTTTGTCTGAGACGTGTTCAAGAGATCATACTGAGAGAAAAAAAAATCAGTGCACAGAAATATATATTTTTTGTAACTTTACAACTGTCAGATGTGCAAGACGTTGTTGAACAATACGCTTTAGTAAATAAAGTTTTACGTTACTGTAATGTGCCAATACAAGTTGAACCATTTGGGAACTATTATCTTTTATTAAAATCATTTTAAAACTATTTTGTAGCCTATATTATGTGTTTTACACACACGGTGCATTTAAATCAACGTGGGTTTTATTTCGCAGGGAAATTCAAGTCACTCATCACGGTAATTTCTTCCTCATAGCTCTCAGATAGGGTTGTCAACAGGCTCCAGACTCTCGGGACACTTTAAGGCAGGTCAAGTTTTTTGAACTCGCCTCTCTAAACTGCAGTGTATTCGACATGTAAAGTGAGTGCGAACTACTTGAGAGCCTTGTAACAACGATTAATCATATTGCTTGAATTTTTTTATACAGTAAACACTATCAAAATAGAGCAACACCATTATTATAGATAACTTTGCACTCACCTGCACTCTTTCATTTAACCTTGTGACAGCAGGTAATGTTTCTATTTGTTTAATATTTCTTGCTTCACACAGTCCCGCCCAGTCAGAGACTCAAAGCCAAAAGCCTTTCTTGTAAAGGTAAAGTAAACAGTTCTGTATTTTGACGTTTCTATTGTGGGGGGAGGGGGCTAGTGGTATTGTCATGAGATCATATGGCCTCATGTGATCCCATTCATAAACCATCGTCACGTCATTTTCCAGCATGACAATGCACGACCGCACACAGCCCGGGCCACCACAGCTTTCCTCACTCAGAACAATATTCATGTACTTCCCTTCTGTGTGTGTGTGTGTATATGTGTATGTGTGTGTGTATATATATATATATATATATATATTGTAAACGATCTGCACCCACTTGGGTTCGTTGCCCCTTTAAGAATCGACCCGGCACACAAATGGATTTTTAAGCGCGTTTGCGCAATTTTTTAATAAACAGGAAACAAACAAAATACACAAAATCAAAATAACACCTAGCTCTTCTGGAGCACTAACTCGACTTTCAGGAAACACCCTGACTAACGCGGGACAGCTAAGCTGTTTACCCGTCTTCACAAACACACTGGTTTCACACAGCACTTACTTTTTCCCTTATTTGGCTACTCGGAGACAGCGCACCTACTGCCTCCTTCCACTCAGCAGCCCCGAGCAGACTGCTTGTTCTCCTTTTAAACTTCCGCACCTGGATCTAATTTTTAATAATGCCCAGGTGCGGATAATAATTAATAATAAAACAATTAAACAATAAACAAAACAATAAAGCAACACAAAACGGTGCATTCTCACAAGTTTTTTTTTTTTCTTGCAGGGAGGTTAACCCCCTCCCTGCCGTCTCTCACAACCCGCTATCTTACATATCCCCCCCCTTGTCTTTCCAAGACACCGGCCATGAGACGGCCACCTCCTCCCCTAAAACACAACCACCCACCCTCGAGTCCATAAATGTCAATTTTCGCCCTCCTCCACGGGCGAACTCGAGGGTGGATCGGTCCACGTCCTGGGTCAGCCAGGTAGGGACCGCGCACCGGCGACGAGGGACCCCACCGGTTTGTCAGGGGCGACCGGCACGACGACCGGGGCACTGGAGGCTGCAGTAGCGGGCAGAGGTCTGCAGCTGGGACCCAGTGCAGCGACGTCCGGTCATCAAGGGGGAGCGACGCAGCGACCAGGGGGAGCGTACGCGACGTCTGGGAGCAGCACAGCGACGTCTTAATGTCCGGGAGGAGCGGAGCAGGGGACCAGGTGGAGAACTGTGCCCGATCCTGCCGACTCCTGGGCTCCAGGTCAAGTGAAGGGAGGTCCAGGCTAACCGACAGGGTGTCCAGGAGCAAGGGGTGAGGGACTGAACGCAGCGACACCGGACTGGACCGTAGGGGTGGTGGTCGGGGCTGTGGTGGAGGTACGCTCGTCACCTCCTCCCTAGGCTCCGGAAGCGGCAGCTCCTCCCCTCTGGGCTCTGGCAGCGGCAGCTCCTCCCCTCTGGGCTCTGGCAGCGGCAGCTCCTCCCCTCTGGGCTCTGGCAGCGGCAGCTCCTCCCCTCTGGGCTCTGGCAGTGGCAGCTCCTCCCCTCTGGGCTCTGGCAGCGGCAGCTCCTCCCCTCTGGGCTCCGGCAGCGGCAGCTCCTCCCCCTCTGGCTCTCGGGACGGTAGCTCCACCCCCTCTGGCTCTCGGGACGGCAGCTCCCACTTTTGTAGCAGCCGCTCCAGTTCCGTTGGCTCCCGCTCTTGTATTCTCAACGGGGCCCCGCCCAGCTCCTGTCTCTGCCTCTCCATCTTCTTAATCTGCTCCATCTGAGCAGCGGTGTTTTTATTGAACATCTCAATTAATTCTTTAAAATCCATTTGGGTCTCCAGGGGCGCCCACAATCGCTGCCACCAAATGTAAAAGATACTCACTCACTTGAGTTCGTTGCCCCTTTAAGAATCGACCCGGCACACAGAAATGGATTTTTTTAAGCGCGTTTGCGCAATTTTTTTAATAAACAGGAAACAAACAAAATACACAAAATCAAAATAACACCTAGCTCTTCTGGAGCACTAACTCGACTTTCAGGAAACACCCTGACTAACGCGGGACAGCTAAGCTGTTTACCCGTCTTCACAAACACACTGGTTTCACACAGCACTTACTTTTTCCCTTATTTGGCTACTCGGAGACAGCGCACCTACTGCCTCCTTCCACTCAGCAGCCCCGAGCAGACTGCTTGTTCTCCTTTTAAACTTCCGCACCTGGATCTAATTTTTAATAATGCCCAGGTGCGGATAATAATTAATAATAAAACAATTAAACAATAAACAAAACAATAAAGCAACACAAAACGGTGCATTCTCACAAGTTTTTTTTTTTTCTTGCAGGGAGGTTAACCCCCTCCCTGCCGTCTCTCACAACCCGCTATCTTACAATATATATATATATATATATATATATATATATATATATATATAATATATATATATATGTGTGTGTGTGTGTATGTATATATATGTGTATATAATATATATATGTGTGTGTGTGTGTAAAAATTATATATATACACACACACATTATATACAGTATATATTTGTGTGTGTGTATATATATAATTTTTACAATAAACTGGTAATACAATAGGATATGCTTTTTAGTGTTTCTTTTGTGGTAAAGTCAGTGATTTGCCTTGGCAAACAGAATTCTAAAGTCTTTGTTTAAATGTCGTGAAGGTGCGTTTTGCAGACGTCTTTAGAAAATGAAGGGGGTTTCACAATAAAAGGAAATGTTATTGATATCGACTTCACATAAGGACTAGCAAGTTTCAAAAGGTAATGAAGTTACCTTAGGACTAGTACCACAATTTTGTTAGTTTCTAACCCTGCTTCCGGAATTGACTTCCAGCAAACCCAGAACCAAGATACTTTTCTCTGTCTACACCCCTATTAAATGAAAGAAAACAAATACCATTTTCATTTCCTTTCCTATAACGTGCTCTGCGGTATCTCCACCAGATTGATTAACTTTCCCACTGTACATTTTATCCAGGCTTGTCTCAGGTAAGTGAAGAAGTGGGAGTATTGTCTTTCCATTGTCGACACACTGATGTGCTCATACGCTTTACAACATCCGTTCTATGTTAAAAGAACAGCCTTGAACACATTTACTTTCGCTGTACTTTCGAGTTTGTAGTAGGCATTCTCACACAGGTAGTCTTTATTATAGTCCCCCACAGTTTTGGTTTATTTTCTCAATTGATTTTTACAACCTGATCAAACTTTTGGGCTGCTAAAGGACTGGCTGAAGTATAACGCACACACATAATAATCCTTATGTGGGCAGTGTAAAGCAGTAGACTGTTAATACAGTTAAGATGCTTCATTATGAAGACCATGCAAACATTAATATCAAACACCTTGTCATGGCTCCTTCACAAATGGTCTCTGATTTGGGTTCTCTCTTTTATAGTTCCGCTCAAGTCAAACAGATTCGCTTTACCAAATGCACTCAAGCTTGGTAACACATTTCTCACTACAGCTTCATTGTGAAACAGTACACTTAAAATACTAAAGCTGTACAGTAATGCAAATAATGTTTTTTAACCGTTGAACATGGCAATTTTATTTTTCACATGTTTGGTCTTACATTTACGGTCTTAATCTCTTTGCACTGGCAGTTTAAAAATAATACAGGGATAAGTATAAAGCTGGAATTTTTATTTTTTTTTGTCAGCGGCTTGCAGTGCTGGATCTTTGGGGTGAATTTAGAGATCTATTTGAGAGACACAAGATTAAGTACCTACAGCATTCTGCTATACAATTAAGCAGAGATGTATTATTCACAAAAATAAATGAAAAATTTGCTGGAACAATGAATCATATATAGATCACACTGTGATGGAGTGACCAGCTCACCACACTGGGGAGACCACAGCAAACAGGTGTGTGGCCAGTAGGGTCCAGTATATCGAAATGAGGAGAAACCGTTCCTAACCTGCAGGACCAGCACAGCCAACTTCTTACAGCCCGTACTCAAACCTGCACTTTCCTGACTGCAACTCACACAGCACACCACAAGTGAGCCGCTCTCGGATTAAATAATTTCAATGGTATAAATATAGCATGTAACAGTTGTAGGAAGGAGGAGAAGTAAATGACTTGCAATTTTGTACTGTGCTAGTCTTCACACTTGTTTCAAAACAGAAAGCTCAACTTGTATCTCAGCTATTAACTCACACTGTACCATTAGGTTAATACAAGTGTGTACGTAGTATTGGACTCAACATACTAATCTTTATGCTGTCCATGTACTGTACATCAACATTGTTATGGCATTTTTCCCCCAAGTTGGGGAGGGGAGAGGAGTGGGTTAGACAATCACTTGGTATGTTATGAGTTTTAAATTACAAGGAAGGGAGAATCTAGCCAACTGGTTGGAGAGCTTATCAGGTTTGGACAGCAAAACAGAACTGGCAGCCCTGTGACCCAAATCCCCACAATCCTGTAAGCGAGAAAATGTTCACTTCATTAATCTTACCCTGTCCCAAGGGCTTGTCACTTTCTTTAGAAGTGTGCTGACATATGCTGTACATAATTTTGTATAGGTTGCAAGAGCAAAATGATCTTGAATTATGATCTTGTGTGTGTGTGTGTGTGTGTGTGTGTGTGATACTGCAGTCCTCCAGGAGTTCTCATTATACTGTATTACAGGTGCAGTGACAGTGTCCTGTACAGATTTAAAAATGCTTTACAGTGGAATTTCCTCTAGAACACTGTTTCCCAAACTTTTTGATTGGCAAACCAAATGAACACAGGAATAATTAACTCACAACCAAAAATTATTCACTATTTGGTATTTTAACTGAAATACTTACTTTTTAACCAATCAAAAAGCAACGTTTAATTTGTGTGTAACCACACTATATAAGCATTCAGACTTTAGTAGTTACAGGTTGCTAAAATGTTTGCTTTTATCAAATTAATTATTAGTTAAAAAAAAAAAAATGTATTAACTAACATATTGTAACGACAAGGCAGACAAACCTGCGGGAAGGGGGAGGAGGGCGTGTGCCACTTCTACAAACATTCTACGAAGGGTCCCCTTTGCGTGGATAACGGAACTGCAGCCGATTGCAAACATGAATTTGCAGGAGAGCTCCCATGGGGGCACAAATCACAAAATAGTTATTACCACCCCCACTCAATGGCTAACGTACTAACAGTAAATTTACTTTGTTCAGCTGATTGCATACATGCCTCCGCTGAGAGCATTTTAATGCATTCAAATAATAGACTGCAGTCGCTATGTAAAATATACCCCCATCAATTAAAAAAAAAAAAAAAACATTAGCACTGTTAACAACACACAATTTACAGAATTGTGGATACAAGTTTTTATAATCAATTGGCAAATCAGAGCCTTAAAACCATGTAGTATTTACTACATGGTTAAGTGTGGAGTAGTGGTTAGGGCTCTGGCCTCTTGACCGGAGGATTGTGGGTTCAATCTCCAGTGGGGGACACTGCTGCTGTACCCTTGAGCAAGGTACTTTACCTAGATTGCTCCAGTAAAAACCCAACTGTATACATGGGTAATTGTATGTAAAATAATAATGTGATATTTGTATAATGTGATATCTTGTAACAATTGTAAGTCGCCCTGGATAAGGGTGTCTGCTAAGAAATAAATAATAATAAATAATAATATTTAGTTCTATAAGTCATTATGTGACACCAGCTTGGCACATTCACTATAAAGACACAAATACAATATCACAATCATTAATTCAAAACGAACAAGGCAGCTTGTCACGTCGTGGCAAGAAATTGACAGTTTTACTCCATTGAAAGAAATGTAACCTTTTGTCTTACTCAGTTGGAAGAAGGAAACATGGGCAACAATAGTTTGTTCACAGCGCTGCCTTCCATTTTATGAACTCCGTGCCGCGTTCGTTTAGTCTTTCTTCAAAATCTCCAGTGCTCGTGTCATTCTGCGTCCTTAACAATTGAACGTCTCTCTTCTTGGGATCTTACTGTAAAACGTATTTTCCTCGGGTCACATATAATTTCAGATTCAACTAAAGCCATCATTGAACACACTAAAATCATTGAACACACTAAAATCATTGAACACACTAAAATCATTGAACACACTAAAATCATTGAACACACTAAAATCATTGAACACACTAAAATCATTGAACACACTAAAATCGCACAAATTCGAACTGCTCCAAATCCACGCAGCAGTCACTAGCGCTTCTGTGGACTTAAATGTATTTATTATGCTTAAATGTGTTTATATTTCTCAAATAATACGAATATGCAAAATGGGCGTCACGGTGGTGTGGTGGGTAGCACTGCTGCCTCACAGCTCCAGGGTCCTGGGTTCAATTCCAACCTCGGGTCTGTCTGTGTGGAGTTTGCATGTTCTCCTTGTCTTCGCGTGGGTTTTCTCCGGGTACTCCGGTTTCCTCCCAGTCCAAAGACATGCTGGCTAGGTGGATTGGACTCTCTAAATTGCCCCTTAGTTGCCCTGTGATGGACTGGCGTCCCGTCCAGGGTGTAGTCTCGCCTTGCACCCTATGTCTGCTGGGTTAGGCTCTGGCTCACTGCAACCCTCTATAGGAAAAGTGGTTACAGATAATTGATGGAAAATGCAAAATGTTTTTTTAGCCTTTGGGAATTATTGGTGAAGCCATGCCCCACTTGCCTCGGCTGACGAGCCGCCACTGTTGCATTTATTTTATTGAACAGCTCTTGTAAAAGAGCATTTGAGACCAAAATACAGGCGTGGATTGAAATAGAAGATAATTGAATACCAGTGTGGTTAATTACTTATTATTATTTATTTCTTGGCAGACGCCCTTATCCAGGGCGACTTACAATTGTTACAAGATATCACATTATACATTATTTCACATTATACAGATATCACATTATTTTTACATACAATTACCCATTTATACACTTGGGTTTTTACTGGAGCAATCTAGATAAAGTACCTTGCTCAAGGGTACAACAGCAGTGTCCCCACCGGGGATTGAACCCACAACCCTCCGGTCAAGAGTCCAGAGCCCTAACCACTACTCCACACTGCTGCCCTTTACTTACCAATTAGATCATTAAATAATTATATAGATAAACATCATACATTATTAAAATACAACGTATATAAAATATATGTAAGGAAAAACAGATAATTCATTTATTTAAAAAAAAGTCAAATATGAATTGAATAATGTACATCAAGGAAACAAACCCAAAATTTACCTCCATGTTGCAGTCAGTAACATGGAGTCAGTTGTGCAGTTGTTTGTTTTTTGCAGTATGCATTGTAACCAGGTAGGATACATTCATCTCCTTCTCTGAGACAGTGACTGATTTTAAGAATGTCTTACTGTTTAGTTAATTGGTCTCCTTTCTTGTGGAGAAACTTGTCATTTCCCAATGTAATCTGGATGCCATGTCTCAAGATGCCGAAGCCTTAGGTTTCGTGAGCCGGTACTTCACAACGAATGACACATGAGGACGCGGATCATTCTCATCACCAATGTAAGAAAAACTGGAGTTTATATTAGACAGTAATTGCAATTTTTTGTTTTGTTTTTGTTTCTTTGAGCTGCAAGTAGGATTAGACATTTTTTGTTTTCCATCCATTAACAACTGTTTTCAAAATCCCAAGTAACCCCACGTAAAATGTCACCTTATACTTTTATTTTTTTGGTTCATATTTAAAGCAGAAGACTGGTGATAAAACAATACATTGTTTACATAATTATTGGTAATGATTTGTATGCAAATTATATTTATTTTGAATATAAGCATAAGAAGTTGTATAGTGAAACTAAATGGTGTGCACTGAACGTCATATTTTTTAGATTGTTTGGCGACCCATCAGAAACCTTGACCCGCTTTGGGAAACGTTACTCTAGAAGATTAACGATATCAAATTATTTGGAGAAAAATTACTTTTTAGTTTAGCTTCTTGAGCTTGGGTAATGCCCAATTGTTTATTTTTTTAAACCCAGGCAGTGGGCAATAGTGCATTGTGCGCAATGAGAGGGCAAACAAGAAGTTTAAATGGTTCCAAAGTTTATTAAACCACAAATTCAATAGAGAGAGGGGCCTAGAGACATAAAACACAGGTTGTACAATTAGCGTCTGGTGCAATCATACTAAAAGTTTGGCAGATACGGCCAACTAGAAAGAAAAAAAAAAAACGGTGTCTTTTACAGATATAACAAACACCATCTCAAGTCTACAATGGAGGCCTGTAGATTCAACTCGTTAATCCTTTCACTGAGGTAGCTTAATACAGGACGGCAACATGAAGTGATCCAAACAGGAAAAATAAAACAAAACAATAAAAACTGATTTGGTTCAGTCCCGAACAAAGCAAAAACAAACTGCAGTCCAATAAACGCTATATTCAAGTGACAAAAAAGGAGGAAGACACAGTCCTTTATCCTGAAGCAAGTAAAACAGACTATAACCCAGCAAACTCTAGATCCAAGCGCCAAAAAAAGGAGGAAGACACAGTCCTTTATCCTGAAGCAGGAAAAAGTAAAACAAAGTAAAAAGCAACAAACTTAACAGTTTCTCCTCGTTCCGGTCTCTTCCTCTTTCTCAGTGTCAGTCACCTCACGTTCCTCTCCAACGCTTCCTCTTACTCCCTTACTCTAGTGTACAACCCCTTAATGTTTGTCGGGCTCTCTTTTTAAAGCGCAACCATCATTGTCCACAGCCCGTGGTGATTAGTTTTAGCCGAGTAAGGGACAGTGGCAAAAGTAAAAAAACGAAAAAACAAAAGGCACTACACTAGAACAGTGCTTGTGTATTCCATTGAAACCCCCAGGAGAGGAGACAACTGTATTAGCACCCTACACTTAATACAAGAGAATTCAAGAAAACATGTTAAATACAAGCATATAGTAAACGTTAGTGCCACTAATTAATGACAAAGACCAAAATACACAATTTCTGCTAGTTTAACAAACAATCTTTATAATTTTTATTTAGTTTATTTTTATTTTATTTTTTTTACAGCACTTAAGCAATTTCAAGTATGTGTTCATGATAAAAGTATTGGCACCTTTACATTTAGTCTGTATAAAATTAATAGAACTAATATAAAAAAGAAATTTGTTGAACACCATTCCACAGTAATTAAACTGCACTGGAAAGTCAATAGTCATTAAAAGAGGTGGTGTATATTGTTTTTGCAGCTGCAGATACCTTTACAGAGTATGAGTATGCTGCATTGGGATGGGATGATGAACTATGCAACGATGTGGTAGGAAAACCCCAAGTAAATGCTGCTGCTTTACTGCTCCCAGGAGTGCCTTGATGTGGAAACCAAATGCATTAGTATAGCATGTTAGTAAAATAAGCAAGTAAATATTATTACTGTGCTGAAGCAACAACAGACTCGACCAGAGTTCATCCCATCACTAACTTCAGCATCTTTCCTGTCTGATGTGAGTGATTTAGATTCTCTTAATCTGCTTTTGATTAAGACAAATAGGCGCAATTACCAGAGTGCATGGAGTCAGGGAGGCTGTCCCTTAAAGGGACGCTTTGCTCTATTGGTGCTTTGGGCCCTGAGCAGAGTCTGAGAACTGATTAGTGCATTAGTTCAAAACATTTTACAGGTGGCTGCACTTTCAGTCTTTTGATCCACTGCAGTGAAGTATCCAAACTCTGAATCGTTGCAGCCACACAAAAGCAGGTACTGCTCATACGCAGTTTTGAGGATTTATCTGTACTGCAAAAGGTTTAGGTGCTAGTCCAATAGCGAGCATGGTGAAAGTGATTTTCAGGCTTTGTCCCACACAATTGTATTGCTAAAACTTATAGATAGTTACATGTTACAATCTTTTTGTCTGTAATACTGTGAACAGGCTGGCTGTAGGGGTGATGTCAGGCCAGAAAGAAACACACACCCAGACAGGCAGTACTGTGGTTGAAACTGAGACGCTGCAGCGCTCAGTTTGTTTAATGAAACAAATAAAGGTTTTAAACAGAAAACAGCACACGGCACTTGACGTCAAAATAAACAGACAAACAAAACGAACAGACACTAACACTAAACACAAAACAAGTACGGTGTTGGTGTTTCCAGCACTCGTAGCAGTTTATTATTATAATTATTATTATTGTTATTATCACCACGTTTACCTCCTCTCTCTCTCCCGTTCTTTCGCCCTGAACACAACCCTGAGTGATTAAAACGTGCATCTATATATACAGTTGTGCCGGGATTCAATTACTAATTAATTAATTCACTTGAATCCCAGCATGTGAACTCATTCTGTGCAACCCCATGCCAACATATTACGTAATTTAAATGCACGTGAAGTGAAGCGCAATCCCCGTGCCTAAATACAATTATACATTTTAAACACTCGTGCTCATTACCCACATTATATCCCGTGTACCAACTACAATACACCAACATTAACACACTACATGCAACATATAACACACAAATGCACACAGGGGCGGGGCACATTGCCACAAATACAAACTTTATTTCATAAAAACAAAAGGAGGTCATTCAGCCCATGAGTGCTCGTCAAGTTCTTTATAGCTGGTGATCACAAAACTTTGTCAAGTCGGTCTTAAAGGATCCCAGCGATTCAACATTAACAACATGACTAGGTAACCCATTTTATACCATTGCCACTCATGTGAAGAAGGGTCTCCTCTCCTCTGTCCTAAGTCTATCTCCACTTAATTTCCAAATGTGGCTTCTGGTCCTGCATGTTTATGTGCTGTGCTTTAAGTATTCACTAGGGTTAACCTTGTCAGATTGTGCCTTCCTACTGTACAACACAACTTGTTAGGTTTTCCTTGGCTTAATTACCACTTTAAAAAAAAATAGTGCTGCAGATCCAGTCCAGTTTAATTGCAAAATATGTATTCCATCTTGAGTTTAACACATTAAACCTGGCTGATTTTCAGTACCAGTATTCTCTTGCCAGTAATACACAGAACTGGCACTGTTTATGAATAAGTTCTGGTATTATTTGTACATGTTCCAAATGTATGTGTGTGTTTTCAGTCTACTCATTTTTTACCTACAATGTATAGAGGACTTTCAAAAATAGAAATATAACCCGTCGTGAGGCCGTAACCAAGCTCTTTAACACAGCTATGTATATCAAGTAACATGTATATATATTTAAGTGACATTTAAATGAAGTGTAGTATATCAGCCCAAGATCAGTTTTACTATCACTGAGGCAATGTAACTGCACTGTTCCCCGCTCTGGAGAAAATAAGAAAATAGTGGTTAAGTTATAAGTCTTTGGAATATGAAAACGTCACAGCTATACTGCTTTACACAACAGCTGTTCATTATTTCCTTATTCCCACCCTCCCGAGCCATTGGTTTGTCAACATTCAGACTGAACCTGCCCCAGGGATCCATAACAAATGGCTATTAATTAGAAAGCCGAGTCGACCTGAGAACAAAAAATGAAAATGCAACACAACAGAACAGTTTTGAAATTGTGCATTGTTGAATTTGCCGAAATGCATGGCGGTCGCATTGCTGAAAAACAGTACGTGACTGGAGACGGAACAAAGACAAACCTAGTATGGCGAAAGAAAAACGAGCTGATAGAGGAGGAAAGTGTTAATGGCCCGAGATAGAAAACATTTTGTTTGAATGGAGTACTGTTTAATGACTTTAAGAAAATACTGTAACTGTTAATTATTACTTTTTAAATCCATTCTGTCAGTGGGTTACACTGTTACTGCTGGAATTTACAGTATTGTAGTAGTATATCTTTTTGATTTATTTTGATTGCACTTAAATTTTCTTGACCCAATTATTTAGAAATGTTGAAAAATGTAATAGTAGTAGCAGTTTACCAAAAACTAAAAAACAACACTGTAAAATTATTAATGGAATAAAATATAGCAGACAAGTGTTATTTTGAAACTAAACCTGTGTATTTTTCTTTATTTATCAGTGTTGAGCATGTTGGGAAATTGTTAAAAAAAAACCAAAAAAAAAAAAAGTATTTTAAACACAAAAAAGGTGTTTTCCTAAAAATTAAGTCTCAAAAAGGGGGGAGCGACTTTTATGCCAGTGCGACCTGTACAACGATTTTTATGGTAAATGTCAAAAGCATAATTTGATTATAGTAATTTTTGTAAAACATTTTTCTTTCTGGTTTATAAACAATCTCTGTTCTATTAAAAGGTCATACAGAACTGCATATATACAGTGGTTTGCAGAAGTATTCACCCCCTACCAATAATGTCACATTTTGTTGAATTATAAATAATTTCTGCACAGTTTTTCAAACAAACTTTTTTTTTTTTATTCAAAGCTGTAGTGGTTAAACTGAACACTGTTATATGAGGAGGAGGTTAAATGTCAGCAAAACTTGCAAAGAAAATGTACAAAATGAAATTTACTGGTTGCATAAGTGTTCAGGCCTTTAACCCTTTGCTGCTAATTTCGTAACTTTTGTTACGATGACAAAACACGTCATATCTCAGCCGTCCAACCAGCAATTTAGTTTTTTTAAAGTGTGGGTCATAGCCATGACTACGGGGCTTGTCGTGATACCATTGGTTTAGGGCTAGGGTGGGCGGGACAGATAATATTTTGATTACAAGGACGAGTCTCTGCTGGCGCTATTACGACTGAGTGCACAGCAGATTTGAAGTTCTGTATCTCTGGTTTTACAACTCCACGAGTGCTAATCTACTTATCATCTAAACGGTAAGTACTTGGGCTAATTGGACATATTGTTTTTTTTAAAACTTTATATTTGTTTGTTTTTTTCTGCTGAGTACATCTGCAGTGTTTATTTTTTATTTTTTATTTTTCCCCCCAGCTGTGTCGTGTGTGTGTGTGTGTGTGTGTGTGTGTGTGTGTGTGTGTGTGTGTGTGTGCGCGCGCTTGCTTCCTCGGACAGGGCTAACTTTTATGACTGCAGACAAGAGTAACTACTGTACCAACATCACTTTTTTTACATAAACACCTTTCTTATAGTTAGTTTCACATATACATTTTTTTATTTTAGACTTGTTTTTCCATTCTTTTAACTTGTTTCTCCTCAGGAGAGAAGGCAAAACTAAAGAACAGAGAGACATTATTTAGCTGTAGTCACTATTATTTAGCCGTGTATTTTATTATTGGTTTACTTTTACTGTGTGTGTGTGTGTGTGTGTGTGTGTGTGTGTGTGTGTGTGTGTGTAAAGAACAGTCATTACACTATGTAACACAATTTTTGTTCCTGGGTAGTAAGTGTTATTTCCTAATTGCTTATGCCTCAAAAGTATAGAAAATGGCTATTATTCCCCACAAACTTTGCTTTTGTGACCAGGACAGTGATATTTTGAAATTTACCTATTTTCAATGAGAAAACGGGCAAATTTGTGTCTTTTCGTTCACATAAAGTCAGAAAAAAACAACATATGAATCCAAATTAACATGTATTTATACTAAAGTAACACAAAAATGACTACAAAAGATTTAGAAGTGAGTAGTTTTTCAAGATTTACAATTATACTGTAAATCACTTTCACAATCAGCCCCCAAATGTAGTCTCCCACCATGTTCTTGTTATACTATCCTTGGTAGCAGCGTTCAATGTCCAGTATATCCTGGTGGAAGCGCTCGCCTTGCTCCTCCGAGTACGCTCCCATGTTCTCCTTGAATTTATCAAGATGAGCATCAAGGATATGGACTGAGGGACATCCTACAGCCCATTGTGCCGTAGTTCTTCACCAGAGTCTCAACCAGCTCCACATAGTTTTCGGCCTTGTGATTGCCCAGGAAGCCCCGAACCACTGCGACAAAGCTGTTCCAAGCCGCTTTCTCCTTACTAGTGAGCTTCTTGGGGAATTCATTGCACTCCAGGATCTTCTTTATCTGTGGTCCGACGAAGACACCGGCTTTGACATTTGCCTCAGACAGCTTAGGGACGAAGTCTTGAAGGTACTTGAAGGCTGCGGACTCCTTATCTAGAGCTCTGACAAATTGTTTCATAAGGCCCAATTTGATGTGCAGTGGTGGCATCAGCACCTTCCGGTGGTCCACCAGTGGCTCCCACTTGACGTTGTTCCTCCCCACAGAGAACTCGGTCCGCTGTGGCCAGTCCCGCCTGTGGTAGTGCGCCTTGGTGTCCCTGCTGTCCCAAAGGTAAAGATAGCAGGGAAACTTGGTAAAACCACCACCATTTTGAAGTCTCCTATGACCTCCCAACTGTACTCATCATACTTCAAGGCGTCCAGCAAGGTCTTGATGCTGTTGTAATCCTCTTTGAGGTGCACCGAGTGAGCCAGGGGAAGAGACGGGTACTTGTTACCATTATGGAGGAGCACGGCTTTGAGGCTCCTGGATGAGCTGTCAATGAAGAGGCGCCACTCATTCTGGTTACAGGCGATTCCGATTGCCTCGAACAGACTGGTCACATTGTGGCAGAAGCAGAGCCCATCTTGATGGGTGAAGAAGCTGGAAAAAGGTTGGTGACGCTTCCTCTGATCTGCGACTTGCACACTTTCATCCAACAAGATCCACTGCTTGAGCCTAGACGTCAAAAGCTCGGCATTGGACTTGGTGAGACCAAGATCTCTAATCAAGTCGTTGATGCCTTTTTGGTTGGGGTAGTATGGGTTTCTCTCCTCAGCTCCACCTCTGAAATTGTCATCTGGATCTACAACGTCTTCCTCACTCTCTGACTTGCTGCTCTCTTCTAAAGACGGCTGCTCTCTCTCCGGAGGAGTGGGTACGGGGAGCTCATGGCAGTGTGGCACCGGGGCGATGGATGAAGGAAGGTCCGGTTACGTGATAGCAGGTGCATTCTTGCCAGTCCGACGTTTGGAAGGGTCCACCATGCAGAGGTGGGTTCCCGCCCAATTCTTGGGATAGCGAACTTCATGGCTCTCTTTTCCCCTCTGTACCATCCTACAAAATACATTTATTTCACCCATGACTAATGTGTAAGAGATTCTCGCAACATTTTTCATATATGATATATTTTTTCAATAACATTGAAAATTGTAAAACATTTTAAAATTAAAAACTTTTACAATTTAAAAAATTAACAAATTTTATAACATAAAATTCCGAGCAACAATTGTCCATCTTACCTTCCAGAGTTTTTTTGCAGTGCTCGCAGGTGAAATGAGGTGCCCAGGGTTTGTCTTGATCCCCGACAGGCATGCCGAAATATGCCTTGTAGGCCTCACACATCTTAGCAGATGCTTCCACGGAGTACTTTTTCGCTCTTGTCTTGATAAATTGGCCGCAGACATAGCAAAATGCGTCTGCCGGATGCTTGCAGCCTCTTGATGCCATCTCAAAAAAATGCAGATATGTATCC
The DNA here is from genome assembly GCF_902713425.1 of Acipenser ruthenus. Lineage (NCBI taxonomy): Eukaryota > Metazoa > Chordata > Actinopteri > Acipenseriformes > Acipenseridae > Acipenser > Acipenser ruthenus. Next base: position 91,604,763 of record NC_081190.1, on the reverse strand, counting down.
ACTTAGGCAGCTGGAACTAAACTGAACTGGTGGGCTTCAGGCCCCTGTATTTATACTACTATTTATATTACTGGAAAGTTCTAGAAAGTTCTAGAAGTTACTCCAAGTTTACTCAGCACTGAATCTATCTGGAATGTTCTGGAAAATAGGTAAATTTCAAAATATCACTGTCCTGGTCACAAAAGCAAAGTTTGTGGGGAATAATAGCCATTTTCTATACTTTTGAGGCATAAGCGATTAGGAAATAACACTTACTACCCAGGAACCAAAAAAAAAAATAATAATTGTTACAGTGTTATTATTAGTGTACTTTATTGTGTGAAAAAGGATGGAGAATTATTATTATTATTATTATTATTATTATTATTATTATTATTATTATTTATTAATAATTTGTATTTATTTTAATGTGGGTGTGTGTAAGCCAGAAAATGGATGGAGACAATCAGCTCTATCATCTGGTTCAGCCACTGAAGAGGAGGGCGGCCCTGACTGAGGAGGAGATCGAGGGCATGGACACCATGGAGGAGGACCTCCCTGATGAAGAGCTGCTGCAGGAGGATGAGGAGGAGAATGATCTGGAGGAGCCTCAGCCCAACACTTCAACTGCAGGGTAGTTTTGAAGATAAATAAATACAGCACAATGTAGAAGGTTTTTTTTGTCTCCCTCTCTCCCAAATAAAATTCTTAATATCAAAGTTTTATTTGTAATTATATATATATATATATATATATATATATATATATATATATATATATATATATATATATATATATAATTTCAAATAAAAAAATAAACATTTTACTTGACAACTTGTGTGTTATTTCTTTATTTTTCTTTATTATTCTTTAGTTACAATATACTGTGGTTTTTTTTTTGTTCTTTTTATGAAACTTGGAAAGAGGTTGAAATTGGCAGTTTTTAAAAATTGTATTTATTATTTTACATTTGCCATTCGGAGGTTGATTTTTTTTGTAAAATACTATGCATTGTAAAAGCTTATCTAGCTCTGCAACTGTTCAAGATATTTCAATTCTGATTTCAGGTTTCAATTCTGATTTCAGATTTGAAATCCATGGAAAATTTTGCAGCTACGATATGCTCTCACTTGGAAAGAGGTTGAAATTGGCAATTTTTAAAAATATTATTTATTTGTCATATTTCGATAATTTTTTGGGAGGTGTAGCTCATGAAAAAAAAAAAAAAATCACCCCACAACAAAATAAATTACTTGGCTGGAAAGATCTACTTCATGCCTTTCTGTAGGTATATTGGGTTTTAATTTCTGATTTAAGGTTCCAAAACTACAAGCGCTTAAACAGAAAGTGTTCATATTTATGATCAAATATGGTCATTCCCCGTAGGCAGCATAGGGTTAACCCTTTGTGGTCCATTTATTCAGCACGTCTCAGGCGCGTCATGTCCAATTTATTTTCATACGCGCAGTTTATTTTAGACGCGCTGTTTAAATTGTATTTTTTTCACAGTAAAACAGGTTCAAAAGGCACTGCATATCAACAGGACATTCAGTACTGCATCTCCAGCCCTGCCCCACCCCTTGTTCGCTGTATTTTTCACATACCTCTTCATAGTCGTGCATACTGATAAATCATCTCCCGATCACTCGTTTTATCACCATGGATGCAGAAGGAGCTATCTTGTTTGTTTAGGTCTGTGTTATCTCTGTGGTGCCGGGGTTATGTGTATTGCTCAGATACTCCCATTTGTTTTGTGTTTTTTTTTCGGCTTCTCTCGGCTCCTATTCGTCTCACTCAGCCATTGAATGGTGTTCTCGGCTTGTAGTGTCGGACCTGGTCCGACATAGTACCGCAGAGGTTTAGTCAGTACTTGGTAGAAGCACCTTTTGCCGCAATTGCTGCTTTTTGGATAGGTCTCTACTAGCTTTGCACAGTACGATGGTGAAATGTTTGCCCGTTCTTCATGGGAAAATTGCTCCAGTTCTGATATGTTTGTTGGTGATCGTTGATGGACTGTAATCTTCAAGTCTCGCCATAAATTCTCGATTGGATTCAAGTCAGGACTTTGACTGGGCCACACAAGAACATTAATTCTCTTCTTGTTCAACCACTCCAGTGTGGCTTTGGCTTTGTGCTTCAGGTCATTGTCCTGCTGAAATGTGAATTTCCTCCCAAGTTTCAAAGTCTTGGCTGACTCTAACAGGTTTTCCTCAAGGATTTGCCTTTGCGTTTCACCATCCATTCTCCCCTCTGTCCTGACAAGCTTCCCAGTCCCTGCTGAAGAGAAGCATCCCCATAACATGATGCTGCCACCACCATGCTTGACATTTGGGATGGTGTTGACTGGGTGATGTGCAGTGATGGGCTTGTGACAGACGTAACGCTTGGAATTTAGACAGATAAGTTCAATTTTTGTCTCATCTGACCACAAAACCTTTTTCCACATCTGCAGTATCATCTTTGCTTACAATTGTAAGTCACCCTGGATAAGGGCGTCTGGTAAGAAATAAATAATAATAATAATAATCTACATGCTTTTTCACAAACTCCATATGTGCTTTAAGATGAGGCTTTTTGAGTAATAGCTTCTTTCTTGCCATCCGTCCATACAGGCCAGCTTTGTGTAGGGACCGGCTAATTGTTGATGTGTGTTCACTGACTCCCATCTCAGACACAGAACTTTGCAGATCTCTCAAGGTCATTGTTGGTTTCAGAGTGACACCCCGAACCAGTTTCCTGCTTGCCCGGCTGCTCAGTTTGGGAGGGCGACCTGATCTGGGTAGTGTCTGGGTGGTATGATGCATCTTCCACTTCTTAATGATGCACTTCACTGTGCTGTGAGGGATAATCAGCACCTTTTGAAATTGTCTTGTACCCTTCTCCTGCTCTGTGCCTCTCTACCACTTTATCCCTGACTTGTTTCAAAAGCACCTTGGTCTTCATGGTTGCTTTGTTGGATGCTATGTGAGTTGAAGCTTGAAAGTCTTTATATACCTGAGAGAAGTTTTCTACAAGTTAAACCACTTTGAGTACACACAGGCTGAAACCATTTCACTAATTTTGTGACCTTTCAACAAATCATTTGCACCTGAGCTGATTTAGGGCTGCAGTAGCAAAGGGGTTGAATACTTATGCAACTGAGATTAATCTGTTTTTTCTCTGTAAATCTTACTTTTTTATATTCTATATGCATTTTTGAACTTTGTCAATGTGGAGTAGTTTGTGTAGATTCTACATGTAAAGTAGTGTCTTGGAGTACGCTCAGATGCCAACAAAATGTGACAACTTTGCAGGGGGGTAAATACTTCTGCAAACCACTGTATGTATTTTTTCTTTGGTTTGTTTGCTGAGTGTTTTTTATGTAAGGGATAAACCACGATAAGTGTTGAATTTTAGCTTTTGCCCATTTTATAATTTTGAACAGGCTTAACCGTTTAACAACAACATAACAGCTGCTTGTGAATCACAAGTTGTGATAAGGCCTCCTGCAATATACCAGCAGCCCAGATTACAGTATTAACACCATCTGTGAGCCCACCTTTACAATTGGAGTGGTTGGAGCTGTAGTCACTTATCTCTTTTCATTGGCTTTGAGACTGCAAGTCCACTGAGGTTTGATTGAAGCAAATTGGACTTGTACCTCCTGTAGACATATTGGTAAATACAGTGCCAACAGTGTGAACCCAGTGTGTACAGCTATGGCCAAAGATTTTGCTGTGTAAAATTAACACATTTTGTGTCATAGTCAAATGAAACCTGCTTAATAATGTTACGTTAACGTATTGAATTACATACCGCTTTGTGGGTTTTTTTTTTAATATACAACGAAAAACTAACAAAAAAAATGTGACATTTCAAAATCTAACATGAAATACTGTACTACTATTTTATGGCTTCCGGTGGACTACTGCGATATCATTTTGTAGTTTCTTTGATTACATGACGAATAAAATATCTTAATTATGTTCATATAGTTTATTTGTATTTTTATTTAATTATGTCTCAATCCAAAAATTCTAGATGATACAAAACTTTTGGCCATAGCTGTAGTAGCAGTAATACATCACATGGTGTGTTGCAATAGCATGTGTTCAGCATAGCTTGCATTATTTTTAAAGCTGCAACAACATAAAAAATCTTATTGGTGAATAGGTGTCAAACAGTGCATGGTTTTATGGAAGCTGTGTTGGAGATATAAAGAAACAAGAGTGTTAAACAAATTCTGTATTGTGAGCATACTTGAGAAGAGAAAACTGCTGAGCATAGCTGAAAGGTACGCTGTTATCAAGGAGATGTTTTTCTCCTCAAGACAAGGACTTGATAAAATGCGGTACATTTTACCTTGTTGTATGTTCTGTCTGGAACAACATTGTACCTAACGCCAAGAAAAGCCCTGTTCACACTTGCATTTTTATACCGGTATCGTTGCTGAACAGTATTGCAATGTCTGTTCACACTGGAGTTGTTCTCAGTGTGGTACCGGTATAACTGTATCGATACGAAACCCAGACAAGAGCAAGTTTCATACCGGTACAGCTGCGATATGACGGGAACAATTCGAGTGTGGACAGGTGGATCAGTGGACAAAGGAATAGATGAGTCTGAGGCATGCACACATTTACACCAAATATGATATATTACCAAGATTCTCAACTCCGCATTTACTTCTGTTATGCTTGTATTATTATTTGTTTTTATTTACAAATAAGTTACAGCAATAAATGATTGAAGTGAAATTCAAATGAATGGTTAAAAACTAAAAACATATAGAAACTGGCGGCCAATACCAATAAATGCAAGTTTTTAATTGCACCCATCCACTCAAGTACTGTGTGACACACTCATCTCGGTTTTCTGCGCATGTGCCATCTCTGGTACTGCGTTCAGAAAAGTACATTTTTTGTATAAATTACAGTATGTCATCATTACCACGGGTTAAGTTTTTGATGAAGACACCCTGAGCAAGAGTAAAGCAGACTTTTTTATATTTTTAAACATCGATAAAAGCAGCTCAATCCGACACAGCACCATTGACTCACAATAGAAAATCTCCTGAGCTCTCTATATCCCACAACCCTTTGCACACAGAGTGATGGAGGTCCCGATAGAGAATCGGTGGAGTTGAGTATCTTGTAATAGAATATCTGTTTCGGTATAAACCAGCTTACACATGGACAGGTATATAGCAACAGTATTGGTCAGTATAAAGTTTAGACATTGTTAGGAAAACAGAGTTCACAAAGTTCTACGTTTGGGTGCTACGTTTGTTGTGTCTGTAGGGAAAAACAGATTGACATTGTTTTTGATCAAAAACACTCATTTATTTTCACATAAGGTGTTTATTTTACACGCTGTGTTATTTTTCTGGAGCTCTGCATCGAATAAAATTACGAATTACACAAACGCTCAGTTATTTTTTATTCATCACCAATTTAAGAACTGTATCAGTGCACTTTTAATTGGACAATGTAATTTTCACTATATTCTGAATTTTTTTTTATTTAATTTTTTTTATTACTTTTCCCTGGACTTGCCACATTTGATCTCATCAGATAAAAAAAAAACAGTGGTTCTGGTACTGTAATTTGTAAGAAAAAAACAAGCAAAGCAGATACATAAATAAATAGTTAAGAACATAAGAAAGTTTACAAACGAGAGGAGGCCATTCAGCCCATCTTGCTCGTTTGGTTGTTAGTAGCTTATTGATCCCAGAATCTCATCAAGCAGCTTCTTGAAGGATCCCAGGGTGTCAGCTTTAACAACATTACTGGGGAGTTGGTTCCAGACCCTCACAATTCTCTGTGTAAAAAAGTGCCTCCTATTTTCTGTCCTGAATGCCCGTTTATCTAATCTCCATTTGTGACCCCTGGTCCGTGTTTCTTTTTTCGGGTCAAAGAAGTCCCCCTGGGTTGACATTGTCTATACCTTTTAGCATTTTGAATGTTTGAATCAGATTGCCGCGTAGTCTTCTTTGTTCAAGACTGAATAGATTCAATTCTTTTAGCCTGTCTGCATACGACATGCCTTTTAAACCCGGGATAATTTTGGTTGCTCTTCTTTGCACTCTTTCTAGAGCAGCAATATCCTTTTGTAACGAGGTGACCAGAACTGAACACAATATTCTAGGTGAGGTCTTACTAATGCATTGTAAAGTTTTAACATTCCTTACCAGTTTTTTTTTTTAATAAATGTGTAGCACTTTATGCTTTTGTAATATATATTAAATATTTAAAGCAAGGTCAGTCATTTATTACAAACCCCGGGTCTCTGCAATGACCAGTTATATAAAGCAGCTTTAAACCTGTGTTTATGGCCAGTCATAGGATGCACTTTTGAAAAACATGTTTAATATAAAATGAAAACAAAGATATTATTTATGATAAAAATTCAATGTTTTTAGAGAATTTATGCTTTCAAACCAGCACTGTTTTACTATTTTGCAAATTGGGAGCACACGCATGTACTTCAGAGGATCCAACAAAAATTAGTTTCAGTTTAATTTGTCATATTACATTCTAATACTTTAAATTCCAGAAAAGACAAAAAACATGTTTTATATATGTAGATTTATTTTGGTAACAAAAAATCAACATCAGCGTCATTCAGTGTTGAAATCCAATATATATCGCAATACATATTGCAATATTGTCTTCAGTATTGCAATACACATCATCAGTCCCAATACCCACCCCTAAAGAGAACTGTGAAGAATTATATTAATGAATGTACTAGAGTTCTGTGATGCCTCATTTAGGGAGTATCGATACAATACCATGCACAGTATCATGATATTCAATACTATCGCGATACTTTGGATCTCATGTCCATTACATGTAAAATGGCTGCCAAATTCCTTTTCTTGCAAAGTGCAAAATGCATAAGAGGCACAGTTACCGTAAAACCTCAAATAATCGCCGGTCTCCAGTACTTGCCAGGTCTCTGATAAGCGCTGGGGCTGCTGGGAAATATGGTAAATAGACGCCGGGTCTCTATTAAACGCTGGGTTAATAATAATAATATAATGCGCTTCATATTGAATGTTCCAGCCAATACACACACATGACTGGACAGCGAGCTTTACCAGTTTGTTTTTCAACAGCGATGAAGAGACCCCGAGGCTCAGGATGAATGATAAGAAAACTGAATTTAATTTATTTTAAAAGTTACACGTTTCAGGTTTTTATGACGTTATTCATTTTAAAACCAGTTGTGAAGCTTTTCTGAGCGTGCTGGAAGTAAAATACAAACTTGTTTTCTGATATTAACAGGGTTGGATTTGTGTATTTGTACATGTTTATTTTTTTGTATGAATATTCATAATTTCCTCCTTTTCCAGCGTTCTTATTTATCAATGTACACATTATAAAAACAAGTTAGTCACTTTTGCTTTGATTTTGTGATAAAACTGATACTTGTGTTGATTTTATTGTGAATCTTTAAACAGTTTGAAGCATTTTTGAGTGTGCTGTAGGCCAACAGTATGAACTTATTTTTCGTATCAACACAGTATTTCATGCGGTTGTTTTGCAATGAAGATTTGTTAATTGGTTAATTTTTAATCGATTGTCCATGCTTACCAGTGTACACATTTTGAGGCTGAACAATAAATATAATATGTGTTAATAAAGCATGATACTTATTGCTTTTATTAATTTTAAAACCATGTTTGTTTCTTTATTGTGCTGCAAGCCTACCTTAATACATGCTTGTGTTCCGATATTTACAGGGCTGTCTTTAGTGGATTTTACTGTTTTTGTTATTATTACAATACAAACTGTTATTACCCACTGACACAACCTTTAATGACGTTGCTCGAATGTTGTAATTTACTTATGTCATTTCTATAAGGTTGTGAGCAGGCAGCTTTTTCATGATTGCATCTGAAGTATTTGCAGATGTTACTGATCTTGCATAATAAACGCAGAGTCTCAAATAGGCGCCGGGGCTACTGGCAAATATTGTAAATAAAGTTTTACTGTAATAATGCTACAGCATGGTGGAATGCTTGCTGTTTATACAGTGTGTGTGTGTATATATATATATATATATATATATATATATATATATATATATATATATATATATATATATATATATAAAGATATATATATATACAGTGCCTTGCAAAAGTATTCAGACTCCTGACCAATTCTCTCATATTACTGAATTACAAATGGTACATTGAAATTTCGTTCTGTTTGATAGTTTATTTTAAAACACTGAAACTCAAAATCAATTATTGTAAGGTGACATTGGTTTTATGTTGGGAAATATTTTTAAGAAAAATAAAAAACTGAAATATCTTGCTTGCATAAGTATTCAATCCCCACACATTAATATTTGGTAGAGCCACCTTTCGCTGCAATAACAGCTTTAAGTCTTTTGGGATAAGTATGTACCAGCTTTGCACACAGTGTCGGAGTGATTTTGGCCCATTCTTCTTGGCAGATTTGCTCCAGGTTGTTCAGGTTGGTTGGACGACGCTTGTGGACCGCAATTTTCAAATAGTGCCACAGATTCTCAATGGGATTGAGATCAGGACTTTGACTGGGCCACTGTAGGACATTCACCTTTTTGTTCTTGAGCCACTCCAATGTTGCTTTGGCCTTGTGCTTGGGATCATTGTCCTGCTGAAAGGTGAATTTCCTCCCAAGCTTCAGTTTTTTAGCGGCCTGAAGCAGGTTCTCTTGCAGTATTTCCCTGTATTTTGCTCCATCAATTCTTCCTTCAATTTTAACAAGATGTCCAGTCCCTGCTGATGAGAAGCATCCCCACAGCATGATGCTGCCACCACTATACTTCACTGTAGGGATGGTGTGTCTTGAGGCATGGGCAGTGTTAGGTTTGCGCCACACATAGCGCTTTGAGTTTTGGCCAAAAAGCTCTGTCTTGGTCTCATCTGACCACAAAACCTTTTCCCACATCGCAGCTGGGTCACTCTCATGCTTTCTGGCAAACTCCAGACATGCTTTCAGATGGTACTTTTTGAGTAACGGCGTCTTTCTTGCCACCCTCCCATACAGGCCAGTGTTATGCAGAGCTCTTGATATGGTTGACTGGTGCACCATTACTCCACTCCCATCCACTGAACTCTGTAGCTCCTTCAGAGTGATTGTTGGCCTCTCTATGGCTTCTCTCACAAGTCTCCTTCTTGTTTGAGTGCTGAGTTTTGAGGGACGGCCTTTCCTTGGCAGTGCCTGGGTGGTGTGATGCAGCTTCCACTTCCTGATTATTGATCCAACTGTGCTCACTGGGATATCCAAACACTTGGATATTATTTTGTACCCTTTCCCTAATCTATGCATTTGTATTACTTTAGCTCTAACTTCTGTGGAATGCTTTTTGGTCTTCATTTTCCTTCAGATTCAAAGCCTGACCAATGATCCTTCAATTTCTTTCATCAGTGTAAACTGGGAGCTTCCACAGCACAGGGGTTGAATACTTATGCAGGCAAGATATTTCAGTTTTTTATTTTTCTTAAAAATATTTCCCAACATAAAACCAATGTCACCTTACAATAATAGATTTTGAGTTTCAGTGTTTTAAAATAAAATATTAAAACAGAACACAATTTCAGTGTACCATTTGTAATTCAGTAATATGAGAGAATTGGTCAGGGGTCTGAATACTTTTGCAAGGCACTGTGTGTGTGTGTGTGTGTGTGTATATATATATATATATATATATATATATATATATATATATATATATATATATATATATATTTATAATGGGCTTCAGTGAGTTACAGGAAAATAATTCCATCTGGGGTTTCTATGACATCATAAATTACGAGACTGAAGGTCGAGTCGTTTATAAACTGTCACAGAAACCCGAGATGGGATTGTTTTCCTGTAACTCACTGAAGAGACCCATCTATTTATTTTGATTTTTTTATAATACTTGGATACTCTTGTGATGCCAATATTAAAGAATACGCGGTTCAGCATCAGTATATTTGGGTTTTTTTAAATGCAGTGTTTCAGTGCGGTACAGACTTTCTATGTCGTTATCCGTTAGTGCTTCAGCTTTATTTGGATGATCACCTTCACCTTGTTTTAATTTCCCGTTCCTCTCCAGTTTCTCTGAGAAGTGAATGTACCAGCTTTACATCATGTGTTTATTTTTTATTTTTTAACGTATTGTCATTTTGTTGATCATTAATACACATTTCTGTACTGTGGGTGTTGTCGAGTGATTGAAAATGAGACATTGTGTTTGAATTGAAAGTGATGGTCTCGGAGTCGAGTGGATCAAAGTTCAAGTATAATTCTAGAGGAATTATCACTTTTTGACGTCACTGCAAATATAGCCTTCATCCATGTATTTATTGTATTATTTCTCTCTCTCTCTCTCTCTCTCTCTCTCTCTCTCTCTCTCTCTCTCTCTCTCTCTCACTCTCTCTGAGAGAGGGAAAATATATATAATTTCTGATCAAAGCAAGTTCCAGTGTATTCAAAGGTCATTGCCGCCGATTATAAAATGTAATTAAAACTGGTAAGAAAGCGCAACACTTAGTGTAAAAAGACACAATTTTCTTTATTTCTTACATATGAAAAGATTACTCAGGCATTTTGGCCAGCTTCAGATACTCCAATTACAAGGAATCTCTTAATTAAAAACAGGGGTATCTTAGAAGTTCCCTAAAACTATGAGCAAGGAATGAAAAAAATGAAGCACTGATGTGGAAGCTGATTTACAGTCACTTCAGAAATGGCTTGATGAGGTTCTTGCTTGGATCAATAAACAACCAAATGAGCAAGATGGGCCAAGTGGACCGCTTTCAACCAGATTGCTGTTGCCATCTGGCTGAAATCCAAAATAGTTCCACATTAAGCTTCTCTCCAGCATTCACCATGACTGCTGCAGTAATTGAATTTTCCCAGAACGCGCAGGGTAGTTGGTCACTTCCACTAAGCGGAAATGAGTAAGCTTAGTTCATATTGTTTTAAAAGCTAAAAAAGAAAAAAAAAACATTGTGAAGGACACTACAGATAATCACAGCAATAAAATAAGGGAAAAAACAGCAGTTCAGAATTAATCCAAGCACCAATATTGGAGCCCTGGAAAATCAGTAATTTGAAATCGTAATCTCAAAAACGCAGTATTTCAATCCAATTGTGTTGAACCTCACTGTGACCGTCCATCTGTATTATGTTGTATTTCCTAGTTCTATAAGAAAATGTGTCCTACAATTCACCCAAATATCACCCATCACTGAAATCATTAAAACAATATTTTTGTTTGTCAACTATCACCTCTCAGTTTATTTAGTGTATTTCTTTCAGTAAAAATGTATAGAACTTCAGGAAGTAGGTGTTATTACAATCTACCACTGTTAAGATCAGTTGAAAAAAAAAAAAAAAAAACACTCACATGAATTTATTAATTTTTAATAAATGGAGTTTATTTTTTATTTATTTGTATTTATAAAAAGTTTTGTTTTTATAAAAAGTTTGTGTTAACTCTTTGGGGTTCTAGAAGTTGCCATGTCAAAACTTAAAAAAAACATATGCATTATTACATAGATGCAAAGATTGAAAACTTAAAATGGTACAAGTATGCATGCAGTGGCGGAAGGGGTTACAGTTAATAAAGTAATACAATGATACTGTACAGGGAGCTGGCACTGGTAAGTGGCCGCCTCTCATTTATGCATTCCCCTTTTGCTGGGGCACTGGGGAGAGTTTGTACATTCAGACTGGCAAACCCATTTGAGAGGAGGTAGGTTTCATGTGTCCTCATGTTTCCACTGTGTTTTTAAATCATATTAAGAGTTGGTTTAAGAAGTCATAAAATCACCTAGGTTGGGGGCTGGGCGGGGGTTGGGTGCGAGAAACACAAGGCAAGGTTTGTAATAAAATGCACCATGTGTGTATGTGATGGTGAACCAAGGAATAAAGTTAAACCTGTGAAACATCCACCCTCCGTCCTCTAACTTTGCTGTTCTTGTTTCTTTAGCAACTCCTGCGTGAGATGCAGCAGATGGCCAGTCGCCCCTTCGCCACTATCAACGTTGCCTTGGAAACAGACGAGGAGCCACCTGACCTCATTGGTGGGAGTATCAAGGTATGGCTCAGGGTCATGTTGTGGTTTGAATGTTTAGAATGTTTTGTCGTTGACATTCAGACTGAGATCTACACTCTTGACATAGTTAAGTGTAGTTGCTACTAATGTGTTCTAATGGGGACATGTTATAATTAGGCTCTAAACACAGTAATTACACGTGTGGATGTGTTATTACAATGCACCAGCATGCTGTATTACAAAATGAAACATGTTGGCTGCTGCTGGTGTCTTGTAATTGCACTGTATTAACAAAGATGGTTATGTATTAGCAATGTAATTACTGTGTAATCACACAAGCAATTGCATTGTTATCATATTGTAGTAAAAAACATGTAATGTAAAATGTTTTTAAGCCATTTTTAAGCATTGAAAAAGGATGGCACCTAAATCCATGCTCACTCAATGAGTATTAACCACCCTACTTAAAATCCATTGGGGGGAAACCAGAAACAGATACCATGAAACCACTGGCACGGAAGTTCTAGACGAGAGCTTGAGTCCTGCACAACGCATTGATATAGCCATTATCTAATTCCATGGTAATGCAATTAACACACCGCACTTTCAGGGGGAATTACTGTCATTTCAAACCGATTTTAAATGAGTCTTTGCAGAGAACATCATTATTAGGGCCCTGCGTTTTTCTTTTTTTTAAACCTGCAATTGTCCTAAACCTCCAGATGCCTGTGTAGCCACTCCAGCTAAATTGATCAAAATAATAATTAAGTAATCAACCCCTAAAATCCTGGTTAATTAGAAAACACCCCTAATTATGTGGTAGAAGTATTGCCATTCTAGAAAGCTTACCTCAAGACTGTTTTAGAACAAATAGATGCACCAACGAACTCGAAAAGCATTTCTTATCGCACGCAGCAATATACACCTGGTGTGCTGCACACTCATGGATATAACTTATCTTGAAAGCCGTAACATTTAATAAAGTTGCAGAATTAATAAATACATACCGAGCACTGGCAAGAGTTGCACGGCACAGATGGCAGAGTAAGCAAACTGTTTAAACTTTTGTAAAAAATGTATGAGTTACTACAACTCTGATCAACAGAGAATAAAACCACATTTTATTCAACCAGTTCACAAGTTTCTAAAGGCAATAAGGATTTTTAACCCACAGCATGTTTTGTAGATTGGATAAAGAACCCCTCCCAATAGATTGCAGTACAGGGTTTGATGCTTACTGTAAATCAGAAATGGAGGGATATTATATTTCGCAAAAGAAAACAGTAGTGAAATTTCCTTGAAATTTTGAAGAAATGCAGAACTATTTCCCAATTTAGCAAGAAAAGCTAAGATATATTTGTCAGTTGTTCCCAATTCTGTGGATACTGAAAGAAGTGTTTCTTGAAAAACAGGGCTGTTTTCGGGTATTTAGTCATACAGACCGTGGCTTGCACAAAATCTTGTAGCTCCTCAACAGCAGAAGATATTTGAAATCCTGATAACATTTTGCAGCTGTAACCTCCTAATATTTTTTTATATCTAACTTAGAAAAGGGTCGAAATTGGCAGTTTAAAAAAATATATATTATTATTTATTATTTATTTTGTTTTTGTTTTTTTTTTGGGGGGGGGGGGGGGGGGCATGGCTTATATTTAAAAAAAAGTAAATACATTTCACAACAAAATACATTATTTCATTGGAAACAGCTACTTGATGCCTTTCTGTGGATATATTGGGTTTTAATTTCTGATTTAAGGTTGCCAAACAACAAGCGCTAAAACACAGTGGTCATTATTCCGTATATGGTCTTTCTATTAAGGCAGGAAAGGGTTAAGGAGTGCATAAAATAAGTGAGCGTCTTCATACTGTCTGAATGGTAACCTCACATTAAAATTGCAGTCTAAAAAATAGAATTAATTTCAAATAATATTACTTGTGTGACTAAAGCATTGTATCATTACCTCTGACCCAGCTCAATGCCTAACCTTGAAAAAGCAGTGGTTTACATTTGAGAGATCATCTTCATATTCTGTACCTTAATTGCATGACATTTTTTTTTTTTATTATTAGTGCACATAGTGTCTTTTACTGTGGTTTTGTGCATCAAAACATTAAATATAAGGTCAAGGTCATATCAGCCAATTTTCTGTTTTGCAGTTAAAACTTGTGTGTTTCTTAGTATTTTAGGGAAATAATCAATTTTGTGATTTAGTTGACATGTGACTGTTTTAGAAAGATAGAGCAGAGAGCTGTTCTTACCCCTTTGCTCTGGTTGTGTATTCCGACCAAATAACGAGCCAAAAGGCATTGAGATAACTCATCATTCATTACTGTGTCTTATCGACTGGTGAGATTGTTGCATTATACTGAGAGAGTGAAAAAACACGTAGGGGTCACCGGTTTTTTACAATCTTTTTTTTGTTGGTTTGTTTTTACCTACAGTAATACTAGTACCATCCAGGTGGAATAAAAAATGTAATCTAGAGTGACACTGTCTACTTTTGTTGCAATATTATGGTGTGTGCGTGTATATATGTGTGTGTGTGCATTAGGGCTGTCAGTTAAGCCTCCAAATAGCAATCGATTAATTGGACACACAAAATCGTATCATTCGAATAAATATCGATGATTGTACCGCCCACATACATTTTCACTCCATTCCTCTCCTCCCAACGTGATTATTTTAATAACACTGCAGTTAAGTAAAAGCTTGTGAATGCGAGGGGTAATTACGCCTTGGTAGCATCAGGAGAAAAAATGTAATCTATATAAACTAGACACGAGTTTATGAAAAACGTCTTTTTTTTTTATCCAGTGACAGCTGCAGCATCACGGATTGCATTCATTATATAACAGTTCATTTTGAAACTCCAAAGAAGTGCAAACTATGTCCAGTCAGTTTTCTTCAATGTGCACAATTTATTTACAGGCTTGTTTGCCAGGAATACAAGCCTGTCGGCCTGCTCTGGATTCAAGGCAACACGCTTATTTACAAAACATTTTCAAAACTGATTCGCTGGTGGGATGGGTCCAGCAAATCAGATGCTAGTTAACACGAGCAGGAAAAGAAGAGCACGCCCCCTGCTTGTCTGGCAGAAATACTGTAAATAGCAAGGCAGGGCGTTTGGTTCAGTTTCGTTGATAAACCATTAAAATGCATTAATATATATATATATATATAATATATATATATATATATATATATATATATATATATATATTCATTTATCTACACATCCTACCCCACAACTTCCAAGTGAAAAAAATATTCTAGAAATTTGTAGAAAATTAATTAAAAATAAAAATTAGCTTGGTTGGATAAGTGTCCACCTCCCTTGTAATAGCAATCCTAAATTATCTCAGGTGTAACCAATCGCCTTCAAAATCACACACCAAGTTAAGTGGCCTCCACCTGTGTTAAATTGTAGTGAATTCACATTATTTCAGGATAAATTCAGCAGTTCCTGTAGGTTCCCTCTGCTGGGTAGTGCATTTCAAAGCAAAGACTCAACCATGAGCACCAAGGCTATTTTAAAAGAACTCTAGGACAAAGTTGTTGAATGGCACAGATCACGGAATGGGTATAAAAAAATATCAAATGCCTTGAATATCCCTTGGAGCACAGTCAAGATGATTATTAAGAAGTGGAAGGTGTATGGCACCACCAAGACCCTGCCTAGATTAGGCCGTCCCTCCAAACTGGATGAATGATCAAAGAGGCTACCAAGAGGCCAAAGGCAACTTTGCAAGAGCTACAGGATTTTATGGCCAAGACTGGTCAAAGTGTGCATATGACAACAATATCCCAAGCACTCTACAAATTTGGCCTGTATGGTAGGGTGGCAAGAAGGAAGCCATTACTCAAGAAAACCCACCTTGAATCCTGTTTTGAAGTATGCAAAAAAACACTCAGGAGATTCTGTAGCCATGTGGGAAAAACTTTTGTGGTCTGATGAAACTAAAATGGAATTTCTTGGCCTAAATGCAAAGTGTTATGTTTGGCACAAACCCAACACGCATCACCCAAAGAACACCATCCCTACTGTGAAGCATGGTGGTGGCAGCATCATGTTATGGGGGTGTTTCTCATCGGCAGGGACTGGGGCACTTGTCAGGATAGAAGGGAAAATTAATGGAGCAAAGTACAGAGAAGTCCTTGAGGAAAACCTGCTGCCCTCTGCAAGAAAGCTGAAACTGGGACGGAAGTTCACCTTTCAGCATGACAACGACCCAAAGCACACAGCCAAAACTACACTGGAGTGGCTAAGGAACAAAAAGGTAAATGTCCTTGAGTGGCCCAGTCAGAGCCACGACCTAAATCCAATCGAAAATTTGTGGCATGACTTGAAGATTGCTGTCCACCAACGCTCCCCAAGGAACTTAACAGAGCTTGAACAGTTTTTTAAGGAAGAATGGTCAAATATTGCCAAATCTAGGTGTGCAAAGTTGACCTATCCCAACAGACTCACAGCTGTAATTGCTGCCAAAGGTGCTTCCACCAAGTATTAACTCAGGGGGGTGGAGACTTATCCAATTATGATCTTTCAGTTTTGTATTTTTAATATATAATTTTTCTCAATAAAAACTTTTTTCCTCTTAACAGTGTGGAGTATGGTGTGTAGATAAGTGGAAAAAAATCCTCATTTAAATGCATGAAACTCTGAGGCACTGACACAACAAAATGTGAAAAAAGTTCAAGGGGGTGTAGACTTTCTATAGGCACTGTATATATATATATACACTACTCTGGTGCATTATGAGCATCAACAATTTACTCAAAGCCTCCACTCGTGTTTTTTACTATTATAAGAACCTCAACTTGCATAAAGAAGGAAAAACATTGAGTGAAATAGCTTGCATCACTTGATTTTCAAGTTGTGGTATCTGAAGCATAATCATCATCTGTAATTGACAAACCCAGGACTGGAAGACCCAAAAAGCTGTCTAACAAGGATGAGCAATACTTGAAGATAATATCCTTAAGGAATAGAAAGAAGACAAGTGTTGAATTGACAACAGAACTGGCAGAAGGCACAGGTGTTGTTGTCCATCAAATCAACAGTACGAAGGTCACTTTTGAAATCAGGACTTAAAATATGTGTTGCAGTAAGAATACCTCTGTTAAGAAAGGGGAACAAGGGCTCCCGAGTGGCGCATCCAGTAAAAGCACTTGCGTAGAGTGCAGGATGCGCCCTATAGTCTGGACGTCGCGAGTTCGAGTCCAGGCTTTTCCTTTGCCGACCGAGGACAGGAGCTCCCAGGGGGCGGCGCTCAATTGGCCTAGCGTCGACCGGGGGGAGGGAGGGTTAGGTCGGCCAGGGTGTTCTCGGCTCACCGCTCACCAGCGACCCCTGTAGTGTGGCCAGGCGCCTGCGGGCTTGCCTGTAAGCTGCCCGAGAGCTGCGTTGTCCTCCGACGCTGTAGCTCTTGGGTGGCTGCATGGTGAGTCCGCAGTGTGAAAAAAAGCAGTCAGCTGACGGCACACGCTTCGGAGGACAGTGTGTGTTCGTCTTCACCCTCCCGAGCCAGCGCAGGGGTGGTAGCGGTGAGCTGAGCATAATAAAATAATTGGCCATTCCAAATTGGGAGAAAAATAATAAAAATTATTGACAACGACTAAATTAAAAAAAAAAAAGAAAGGGGAACAAGACTAAAAGGCTAAAATATGCACAACAACACAGAAATTGGACTATGGAACAATGGTCAAAGGTGTAGTATGTTTTGAAGTGTTAATGGTACATGAAAAGGGACGTGTGTCCCATTCCTTATCCAGTACTGTGCCGGAGTTGAATTACCTGGTGAGGTGCAAGACCTGTTTAAAGTGGACAGACCTCTTCTCTGTATGCACTATTCTCAATTTTGTACTGACTAGCTGAGATGGCCTTTTTCACTCAGCAACAGTGTAGCCTCGAAGCTTATTTTAGAGCCTTCTTTTTGAACCAGCGATTGTTGCAGATTAATTACTCCAGCAAGAGCAATCTCAGATTACTGCGCTTTCGAATGCCTCCTTCTTGTCCTCCCTGCTAGAAACTGGTAAACAACTGAGATCCAATTTTAGATATATATATTTTCCCTAGCCAATTCTTATAAGGCAGCATAGAGTGTGGGTAATAGATTGTAATCAGAGATTATAAAGGTTATGGGTTATTTTCCCCCTGTTTTTAGCATGTCTGCAGCTAGACCTGTGTTCTAAAGGTGGATAATCTATCATTTTGATTTATTGTTTACCAGTAAATGTTTGCTGATATATAACTTTAGCCCACACAGTCAGATGTATTGACAATAATACTATTGGTGCAGTAATGTCAGTCTGATGTTTTCTGCACA
This sequence comes from Acipenser ruthenus, assembly GCF_902713425.1. Taxonomy (NCBI): domain Eukaryota; kingdom Metazoa; phylum Chordata; class Actinopteri; order Acipenseriformes; family Acipenseridae; genus Acipenser; species Acipenser ruthenus. The sequence goes on along the minus strand of NC_081190.1, from coordinate 91,586,430 downwards.
TTCAGGGTGGTTGCAGTATAATCCAGCACTCTTTTATCCCTCTAAAACAGAAGCATTACTGCCAAAACTGCAGAGACAAAAAACGAAAAGAACAAAGATAACCATAGGATGAATTTAACTGCATCTAAAATGGGTCATAGCGTAGAATATGACTGGTGCCACATTAACTTATTGCGCACTGTTGATGTTGCTGTTAGCTGTCTGTTCAGCCTAAATTTTAACTTTACAATAATTTCCGTTCTAAACTGAAGTCATGACCTGAATCATGCTACAGGCCAGTTCTGGAAAAAGGCCTCAAAGTTTTGAATATTTCAGTTTACAAATACTCAGATCCTTCCATGAGACTTAGTTGCTGTATTACTGCATACCCTACATTGCAGCAGTCTCATGTGTATTTGTAACCATCTTTGTCAGATTCTACCAGAGACACCATTTTGAATATTTGATCTGCTGAAATAGATGGGAGGAGGGGGGTTTAACTAGGGGTGCTAGATTCATAAAGTTCAGACGAATATAAAGTAGAAATGTTAATTAAAAAAAAATAAAAAAACATTATGAGAAACCGCTATTATGTTTAAACAAATGGCTTTTTATTAATTACTGCATATATGTCTATATAAATAGGGCTTCTGATTTTCGGTGTTTTACCCAGACTTTTCTACTGTCCTTTAAAAATGCAATTGATACCTATTAAGCCATTCGTGTCTCTCAATCACAACTGAGAAATGCGTTAATAGTAAAATGTATTTTGTTTTTTATTTTCTGTGCCCTAGCATTCGTGCTGCATCAGGATTGTTATCCTATATGGGATGTGTCTCTACCGAACGATACAGCGGGCAATCTCTAAGGTCACCAGTAGTTTCTGGAAGTGCCTTAAGATCAAGGAGAAATAATGATATCAGTAAACACAAACTTACAGAACTGATGTTATAAATTAGAAGGAGATGGATACAACACTGGCCAAGATTGAGAAATGTGCGGGGATTATACAGACAGAGGTTTACAGAGAGAGATAAACAAGAAAGACTGATGAGTAAAGTGAGTCGTAGAGGGAGATGAATCACACTGAGATGGAAGAGATGATTGGAAAGAGAGAAAAAGAGAGAGCTGGAAGGAAGGGTATTGATAGTGTGTTGCCTGCAGTCATGCTACCTTGAATGTTTGCCTTGACAAATGTGGGCCCTGGCCAGTGCTTAGAGATGGGACCTCCAATGTATACTTCTATTAGTGTCCCAGTAGGGGACATTCTCTGGGATGTTATATGTCTTTTTGCATATATCTAGATTGTTACAATCCTTGCTAACTTTGTTGAGCGTATTTGTAGTCTTGTGATATATTGAGGCTATTTGCCTGTCAAACTGGGGATCTGTCACACTTACATTTTGTTAAATTATCTTTACCTTATTGGTAGGGCTGTATTTTTTTTTTTTTTTTTTTTTTTTTTAAACAGTTATCACAGATTTCACAGTACCCAGTGTAAAAATAATTTCTGAAAGAATAGTGTAAATATACTTACTTAAAATTATCACTTAAAAGTAAATACAGCAAACATTTGCCTTATTGATTGCACCTGTTACACTGCATTAGGAATCTGGCATGCGGTTTAGTTTGCTTCCGGGCAGTAAATGATTGAACACTATTTCTTTATTATTATTATATATTTATTTATTTATTTTTTTAAATTTAGTCGTCGCCAATTATTTTTACCCCGGTTTTCACCCCAATTTAGCATGCCCAATTATTATCTGTATCCCCGGCTCACCGCTCGCAACCCCCCCGCCGACTCAGGAAACGGAGGCTGAAACACGCGTCCTCCGAAACGTGCTCCTTCCAAGCCGTCATTTTTCGCACTGCAGATCCACAGCAATGCTACCAGACCTATAGTGCCGGAGGACAACACAGATCTGGCGGAACCGCTGCAGAGCCACAGGCGCCCTATCGGCCACAGGGGTCGCTAATGCGCGGTGAGCCGTGGATTCCCCTGCCGACCTAAGCCCTCCCTACCCGGGCAGCGCTCAGCCAATTGTGCACCGCCCCCTAGGAACTCTCGGTCACGGTCAGCTGTGACATAGCCTGGATTCGAACCAGCGATCTCCAGGCTATAGGGCACATCCTGCGAGGAGCGCCTTTACTGGATGCGCCACTCGGGAGCCCCGAACACTATTTCTTTAAAATGAAAGACACCAGTTGCATTAGGGACACCAGGGACATTTCACATGTCTGTTAGCTTTACATTTATTTATGTTTTTTATTTTGTTTGATAATTCACTGATGGTGAAAATAGAATGTCTTTAAAGGTGGACATACCAAATTAAATACTCTACAATTTAGCATTTACTGTTTCAGGTAAGCGTTTAAATAGTAACCTGTCGTGTATCCACCCGTCATATCCGCCCTAACCATTTATCAGCTATGATCAACCTCTTCAGCAATGTTAGTTTATTATTGAACAGAGAAGATTAGTTCAGAGATTGTAGATCCTACCAAAGTTTTCATACACTTTGTTGTATGTGCTCCATGTGCTGCCATTACTGGTATTGTGAATAAATACTATTCGCCTGCAGGCGTATCAACTTCAACCTCCGTCTCGATCTCCTGCCTGTCACTCAGCAGCAAATGCACACACCCACAATTTTATATTTGTACAGCTGAGAAATGTGTTAATAGTAAAATTGATTTAATTTACTTTTTTTTTTTCTCTGTGAAACTACATGGGTTTTTAAATTGGCCAAGCCTTCATTTTTCATTTAAAGCAGAACGTACAGACATCGCAACATGTTGATAAACGACACATCTTTTATTAATGCTATAATGAAAAATAAAGTATTTTATGCTGGACACACTATTACAATTGTTATGCATAACTATTTACATTGATAAAGATGAGTCGCTTCTCCTTTTAAATGAAAAAGTAAGACATGATTTAAAAGCCCATTTAGTTGTTTCACAGAAAAAAAAGTAAATTAAATAAATTTCGCAGAACGCTTTTCTCAGTTGTGATTGAGCTACACGAGTGGCTTAACAGGTATCAATTTAATTTTTAAAAGAGTAGAAAAGTCGGGCTAAAACACCAGAAATGCAAATCCCTACACAAATCTCTGAAAAAAAAAATCACCTGCTCAGAGGACTGTGTGATTGGTGAGGTCATCAGTTGAGTGACCCTGATCCAGCTGTAACAGAGAAATAAAAAAATGTGATAAATAGGAAAGTGACCTGCTTCTCCCAGCCTGATCATCCTGCTTGTAGGTCACGGCTGTCTGGGGGAGGGTTCATTTACATTCAGCTCTGTCTCTGTTTGAGTCCTCTGTAGGCTTATGGAATAAGAGTCCAGAACACACACACACACACATACATGTCTGCAGGAGGACATAGGCTTTGCAATATTAGAACATAGTAAAAATTACAAAACGGCCCATCAATGCTCATCTAGTTCGGCTGATTGATCTCAAAACTTTGTCAAGTTGGGACTTAATGGATCCCTATGATTCAGTATGAGAAACTTGGTTACCCATTCCGTACCCTCGCCACTACACTCTGAATATAGTTCAGGCAGCCGCCTGTTCGGCCACACATCCACATGCTTTGGAGTTTTCACACATATCTGGGAAACTGTATGTCCAATGGTGATGAAACTTTAGCAGAAGTTATCAGAGTTATATGCTTGTTTGCTTGTCTGTCTGTCTGTCTGACGTTTTAACTTGCAATGTCGGAACCTGGGGGTATATGGAGGCGTTCTGTTAATTCTGTTTTGTATGTCACACTGTGCTAAAACTTGGAAAGGACATTCTTTAGCATAGGTGAGGAGGCAGTGTGGTCACCGGTTCAAATCCCACCTCTGCCACTGATGGTCACCAGTTCAAATCCCTCCTCTGCCACTGACTGACTCACTGTGTGACCCTGAACAAGTCACTTAACCTCCTTGTGCTCCATCCTGCGGATAAGAGGTTAAATCGATGTCCTATTGTAAGTGACTCTGCACATAATGCACAGTTCACAGCCTACCGCTGTAAAGTGCTTTGTGATGGTGGTCCACTATGAAAGACAATATATAAAAATAAAGATATTATTATTATTATTATTAGTAGTAGTATTATTATTATTATAGGTTATTGAGAGGAGACTGTATGTATGTTAAACGCACATGTTTATATCTGTCAAGAGAGGTACGTATCCATTTGTGATGAAACTCTGAAAGGACACTTCTTTAGCACAGGTTATGGAGAATATATGAATCTGGGGATGTACAGAGGCTGTACAGTGGCCCCTGTGCCTGCCATTGGACAGAATTGTGAAGGAGATTTTGAGCTGGGCTGAAATTACTCACTTTAGTATGTAATTTAGTTTTTCCCATGAACATAAAGGACTTTGGATTTCAATGGATATTACATGTGTGTGTGCTTGTATGGTGAACTGTGTGTTTCCGCACTGATTGAAAACAGTTCTTCAAACAAATTCCCTAAGACGGGCAGAATGCTTTTAACTTTAAGCATTCAGTAGTCTACAAGGTAATTATGTATGGATACATAGAAACATATTTCTGCATGTCTGTGCATGGATGTTTGAATGCGGGTAATCATGAATGTGTGTGAATTGGGTCTTTTAGTTTAGGTTCTTGTAGTATATAGTAGATTTTAAAGATTGCTTTGAGAGATTATATCCAAGACACAATTATTTATTTATTTATTTATATTTTTTTTCCCAAAATGGATGACGGGGTAAATCAAGTGTCTCTGTGATGTGTGTCCCACTGTCCTCTTATTATTCATTTGGTGTAGCCTTGGCTTAATGTCCTTGTGTTTGTTTTCTGCCTGCGGTCAGGTCCTCCTGAACTCTGTGTTTTTAGGTCGTAAATCTTCACATCCTGCATCCCAGCATCCCCCCCAGAAGTGTTTGTTAATGAAACCGCCATGTGTGTGTGTGAACTGTAGACAAAAGCAATTTCTTCCTCCTGCTCCCCACCAGGGTAGAATTTTTTTTTTTTTAATATATAAACTATCATCCATCATCAAAATGTAATAACAAAACATATTTGCCACAGACACTGAACCAGACAAACTGCTTGCTGTGCATTATATTCTCTTTAGAGGTTAGAGTACTGAATCAAACCTCTCCAGACACTAGAATCTGCCATTACAGGTGCAGGGAGTTAAACTCAGTTCCAGACAACAACTCCAGTTCTGTTTCCACTGCCAAGCAGGACTGTTCTTGATAGGTCCAGTACTGCTTGTGGTTGCTAATGGCATGTGTGCAAACCTGTCCAACATTGTAGGTACCATAAGAAATTGTAGGACATGAAAAACAGCTGCTAATAATAATAATAATAATAATAATAATAATAATAAATACAGTACTGTGCAAAAGTTTTAGGCAGGTGTGAAAAAATGCTGTAAAGTAAGAATGCTTTCAAAAATAGACATGTTAATAGATTATATTTATCAATTAACTAAATGCAAAGTGAGTGAACAGAAGAAAAATCTAAATCAAATCCATATTTGGTGTGACCACCCTTTGCCTTCAAAACAGCATCAATTCTTCTAGGTACACTTGCACAAAGTCAGGGATTTTGTAGGCATATAGTCAGGTGTATGATTAAACAAATATACCAAACAGGTGCTAATGATCATCAATTCAATATGTAGGTTGAAACACAATCATTAACTGAAACAGAAACAGCTGTGTAGGAGGAATAAAACTGGGTGAGGAACAGCCAAACTCAGCTAACAAGGTGAGGTTGCTGAAGACAGTTTACTGTCAAAAGTCATACACCATGGCAAGACTGAGCACAGCAACAAGACACAAGGTAGTTATACTGCATCAGCAAGGTCTCTCCCAGGCAGAAATTTCAAGGCAGACAGGGGTTTCCAGATGTGCTGTCCAAGCTCTTTTGAAGAAGCACAAAGAAATGGGCAACGTTGAGGACTGTAGACGCAGTGGTCGGCCAAGGAAACTTACTGCAGCAGATGAAAGACACATCATGCTTAGTTCCCTTCGCAATCGGAAGATGTCCAGCAGTGCCATCAGCTCAGAATTGGCAGAAAACAGTGGGACCCTGGTACACCCATCTACTGTCCGGAGAAGTCTGGTCAGAAGTGGCCTTCATGGAAGACTTGAGGCCAAAAAGCCATACCTCCGACGTGGAAACAAGGCCAAGCGACTCAACTATGCACGAAAACACAGGAACTGGGGTGCAGAAAAATGGCAGCAGGTGCTCTGGAAATATTTGGCTGTAGCAGAAGGCAGTTTGTTCGCCGAAGGGCTGGAGAGCGGTACACGAATGAGTGTCTGCAGGCAACAGTGAAGCATGGTGGAGGTTCCTTGCAAGTTTGGGGCTGCATTTCTGCAAATGGAGTTGGGGATTTGGTCAGAATTAATGGTCTCCTCAATGCTGAGAAGTACAGGGAGATACTTATCCATCATGCAATACCATCAGGGAGGCATCTGATTGGCCCCAAATTTATTCTGCAGCATGACAACGACCCCAAACATACAGCGAAAGTCATTAAGAACTATCTTCAGCGTAAAGAACAAGGAGTCCTGGAAGTGATGGTATGGCCCCCACAGAGCCCTGATCTCAAGATCATCGAGTCTGTCTGTGATTACATGAAGAGAGAGAAGCAACTGAGGCTACCTAAATCCACAGAATAACTGTGGTTAGTTCTCCAAGATGTTTGGGCCAACCTACCTGCCGAGTTCCTTCAAAAACTGTGTGCAAGTGTACCTAGAAGAATTGATGCTGTTTTGAAGGCAAAGGGTGGTCACACCAAATATTGATTTGATGTAGATTTTTCTTCTGTTCACTCACTTTGCATTTAGTTAATTGATAAATATAAATTATTAACATGTCTATTTTTGAAAGCATTCTTACTTTACAGCATTTTTTCACACCTGCCTAAAACTTTTGCACAGTACTGTACATCATACCTGACTTGCATCTCTAATTGAAATAAAATAACCTTTTTTTCAAAGTTGTTTTAGTTGACCTGTGTTTCTAATGACCTTGTCTCTCCTTTGATCCACAGACTGTCCCCAAGCCCATAGCCCTGGAGCCGTGCTTCGGAAACAAAGCAGCGGTGCTCTCCATATTCGTCAAGTTACCGCGGGGGTCAGGAGGGATTCCACCACCAGGGCAGTCAGGTCAGCCTGCTTCCCATCCTGACCTGGGGTCAATTATAAATTATAATTTACAATTACAATTACATCAGAATTGTTTCCTTAAATTGCAATTACAAAAACAATGCTATTTTGTTCAATTAGTTACAAATATGCTGCAGTAAGTACAGTTATAATTACAATTACACTAAAAAGTTGCATAAACAACTGCACACACTAACATGTTTACTCTATTCTAAACAACCAAGAAATACAGAAACATACAATATAACGTTTTTCTATAAAAAAAATGGGGTCACCAAGTGGTTGAAAACACAAGAATAATGATTCAGTGAATGCGTAATTGAACTGTAATGGTATAATTACAATCACATAGGGGGGCCCGAGTTCAGCTACAATTACAATGGCATTGTAATTGCAATTACAAATTGCTCAGTTACAATTGTAATTGACCCAGGTCTGTCCTTGTCCTTTACTAACTTCTGTTTACTACATCCTCATGCCCTGACATCCTTCAGAAACAGTAGAGTACACCCCTCTTAATCTGAATTACCTAAAGTATAATCCAAATCATACTGCAGCTGTCAATATCATAATATTTGTATATTAATTCATATTTTATTACAGATATTTTGATCAACCTGAACTATTCAAGTATCAAACATAGAGTAGAATAGACTCCAGGGTTTCCCAATCCTGGTCCTGGGGGACCCCTGTGTCTGCTGGTTTTCATTCCAACTGAGTTATCAATTACTTAAATGAACCCTTAATTGAACCATTCATTATCTTAATTCAATCTTTTTAATTGTTTTCAACTTTTAAACAGTTGGAGATTAAGTTAACTATACCATTTTATAAGTAACTTGAAATCAGCTACTTTTTGTAGGAGCTAAGAACAATTAAAAAGGTCTAATTAAGCACATTACTGATTTAAGTAATTGAGATCTCAGTTGGAATGAAAACCACAGACACAGGGGTCCCCCTGGACTAGGTGATCTGTAATCCAACACAAAGCTTTGGAAATTCCTGGTGGAACAATAGTTTCAAACAGTGTTGAAGACTAAGCTTTTATATTTAATCTGTTGAAGCTCAATCTATCATTGTTGTATTTGTCTAAATTGAATTATGAGACTTAAACTTAGTGCTGTAGGTTTTTGTTTAATATTGTCATCACTTTCAGACCTATATGAATATAAATAGACTTGAGTCTTGTATATGGACTTGAGATTTTCATCTTTATAATCTACTTAAATGCAGAGTCAAAAGAGCTACTGTATACAATATATTTCAAACATCTAAGTATCAGATCACGTTATAATACTGATTCTGTAGTGATAGGATGCCTGTTCCAGTAACATGTCACCTTTGTTGTCCTGGGAAAAGAAAGGAATCAAACCCCAGCTAAGTGTTTGTAGTTTTCAAAAATAAGCAAAAGCCAGTCCTTTTCCAGCAGGATCCTATTTAAGGAAATCTATCTTCTAGTTCCTCCAAGCAGCCTCTTTCATTGCCTTCACTGTGGTGTCATGTTCTAGTTCTACACTCAGTCTTGTTCACTTACTTTTAAACAGGACTTGCCGTAGCCAGCACACTAGTGGACGTGTCCCAGCAGATGCCTCTCGCGTACAAGGAGAAATCGGGAGCCGTGAGGAATCGGAAGCACCAGCCTCAAGCACAGCCAGGGACGTGCATCTGACCTTTGCTTTGACCATGACCCTCACTATGAACGTTGATCAAGGCTGCTGTGCAGGGGGAGGGGGTAGGGGAAACTGTATGGAGGCTGGGTTATGGGAGGCCTGTGCAGAGTTCTCAGGGCTCTTGTCATTGAGGTTCAGAATACTAAATATTGAAGTTACCAGTGCAAGTACCTGGCAAAACAAAAATGAAGCAGGGATAACTTTTACACAGGAACACTTTAAGCCTACTACAGTAGTTCAGACAACCTGCTTGTTGCACTGATAGCTTCAATTTCAACACTATTGGAAAACTGTGATTTGAACCTGGCTGATACAGAGTTGAACTGAACAAGGATAACAAGGAAAGGTCTTCAAATCTCAAACTGGTGTTGTGTAAGGTGCTTGCCTCTCATCTCAGCCTTGTTCAGTTGTTTTTTATTGCTTGACCAACAGGATTTATTTTTCTTTTGTCTTTTTTTTTTTTTCCTTATCAATATTGTTAGTTTTTATTTTATTTATGACTCTTTAGTTTGTTCCTGTGCGACAAAAAAAATACAATGTGTCACAAACACAGCACCCCCTCCCATTGGAGCTCATGGCAGTTCTGTTCTGCAACATTAGTTGAGCAGTCAGGTATTGATTTAGATGTTGAAGCAACAGGGTCTTCTGGGGTCCAGTCGTGTCTTTATACAGTAGCAGTTTATTCCCACACGAACCAAGCACACATGTTCTGAACTCTTGTGCGAGCTAGTTTGGATTAATAATTAACCTGCAGCTGCCAGTGTGCTAATACCTTTTACATGACCCATTTAAACAGAGTGCTCCAGTATTTGCAAGCATTTGGTGGTTGATTGCGTTAGGAAGGCAAGACCTAGAGACGTTATTTCATGGGTGTCTTTTAAGTGGTAGGTTAGTGCATGCGAGGTAATTAGTATTAATATATATTTAGTTTATTAAATGTATTCAACTAGGTTTGAACCTGTTGTTGCAAATGTAGGGCACTTGTCTGTAGATACTTTGTAAAATAGTTTGCCACTTGCTGTACAGAAATGTTATGTAAATGATAAGCATTTTTAATTAAGTTATTTTAACAAGGTAATTTCCAAAGATCAGAGACTCGTTACCCATGGTAGCGGTGTTGAATTACAGGACAGTTGCTCCTCACAAGCGTTGGTTTATAGGGGGTTAGACTTTTTTCCTTTTCTTTGAGTGAGCAGCTTCAAATGTCATTTTAATTTATTTTTTACATTTCTGTTGTATGGTGTTTGTAATCCTTCATCATTGTTCTTCTGGGGTTTGTTGCTGTGTTTGCTGTAAAGCCTTCCTCAATCTATTCAAGTCCTTTTGACCATTCAGCTCTGCCCCACCTACTTGTATGGACAGAGAATGGGTGGAGCTGGCGGAGTTGAATGGTCACACAAGGATTTGAATGGAATCCTAAAGTTCAAGAGAAAAATGATAACTCAATATTGGAGCAACAGAACCACTCACGATGATTGCAAACACCATAAATAGTAATAGAAATGTTTTTTTTTTTTTATTAAAATTGTAGCTACTCCTTAAGCTCTGGTAATAGTCTAATGATGGTGATTCAAACTTGGCAACACAAGAGTTCTGATTTAAAATGTACAGATCACAAGTGATTTGAGTTGAATTTGATATCTATTTACCCTCACAATGAGTACTGGAGTCAAAAGTTATAAAAGCTGCACTCCTCATCATGTTTAGGTATACAATGAACCGTAATTCATTGTTTCCTGCTATATTCATCAATATTTTAGCCTTTAGGCTACTTTAACTACATTCCTCGTTGGCTGTCCTGTTTGTTTACTCCCACTATATGTAATTTTATCTGTAGGAACAAACACTTTCCTCCTCTTTGAAACATGCTTCTTTTATTTCTGGAAGCCAAGTAGGCATGCTACCTGCAGTAGTAGGTAGTAATAAGCAACCAATTATAGTTAAGGAAGAAACACACAGGGGATTGGGGTTATTTTGCCTTTATTTTTGTAATCTTACATTTAAAAAATATTATATTTTAAGTTCAGTTCAGCTACCCCCCCCCCCCCATTAACTGTTTATTCATTGTATCTGCCAGTGCTGAGCCTTACCAAATTACCAACATGGGGACTGGTTGGACATGCATCAGATATTTGTGATTTTCCACCATGATAGGGACCCTCTCCTCCTCTTAGAGATCAGCAGAAACCAACCTGTACTCCACCAATGTGTTTCTGTTGCTGCAAAGCTCAGAGGGACAGTCAACGCACCGAGGAAGGACCATTCTTCCTTCTCACTTCCTATTACCTGTTTATAATTCGGGGGGAAAATAATGTGCTTCATGATTTGATTAGTTTCTCTCATCATTTAAAAGTCTTAACTTACTGTTATTGTAACACTAAATGTGAACACTTTATTATTATTATTTTTTGTTCCAGAACAAACAAAATGTTTCCGTTGTACCAAAACCAAGTAACAGTTCCAGACAATCTTTTATGGCCTCAAATTGAACTTGCGTATATCAGTACCTGTAACTTGCCTCACAGTGGTTTCACTTTATTACTTTGGTACACTGGGGATTCTGGTATGCTCCCAGTCCTATAATCTATTTCTCCTCATACACATTCTGGTTATGCTTAATAAACACAGCCCTTGAGAACATTCATAAAGCCATTCTTATTGGGTACATACCACATTTTATCTTAAAAAACAAAACAAAAAAAACAGAAGTATCTTGAACTGAAAGCCCAGGGTGTGAACATTGAGAGCAACACAGTATAATATCCTCTTCAGTCACTGTGTGCATAGTTGTACCACATTAAGTTTCCTATCTGTGTATCTATTTAGTAATACATGTGTTTTTGTGTTTTGGCAGGGCAACTTCACCAACTCCAGAGTTCACACACACACTGATTTAAAATTTCTAAAAATTAGATTAAAGATTGTGATTGAAGGGAATTTACAGGACACCTCCCCATCCAAATGAAGGATGCATTGTTCAGAACTGTTAACCCTGGTTTTGTTTGATTCAGCAGTTTTATAAATTATAAGCTATTGCTTTTGTTGTTCATGGTTGTTGTTTGTCTGTCTGTAACCCGAGATATTGCTGTCGATTCTCATAGTGGAATGCATAGGAGTGAGGGCACTGTGGGGCTAAAGGGTAATGCTGTGTGACACTGAAAAGACAACCACAGGAATTAATCATTGTAAAGACATCACTGTTAGGAAAACTTGTATTGGTTACATTCAAAGTGTTTGTTGATATGTTGGTGGTGTTAAACAAGAATATGGCTACTGGTATATTGGTCGTTTATTTTGATATTTGACTTTACAGTAATATTGCTGCAAATGATCAGTAAAAAAAAAGAATCTAGAAAAGTAAATCTGTTACTTTGCTTTACTATGTTTAATCTTGATTCCAAAAGACAACCATTGTTTCAAGTTAGTGTTTTAAAGTGTGTGTGTGTGTGTGTGTGTGTGCCGGGTAGTCTTTTCACTGTCTCTCAGCCCAGCACAGTCAGCACAAACTGTGAAACAAGACCTGGCGCCTATGCACTAAACAGTAAGGTTTCATCTACCATATGTGAAGCAAACACCACTGTGAAACTATCTGTCTTTTTATTTAATATATATATATTTTATTAAAAACAAACCAGAAGTGCATTTCTATTGCACCCGTATAGACAAACTGCTATGCAAAATACATAATGGTATACAGAATAGGGGCTCTGCTAGAATTAAGTAAGCCTCATTATCCAAACTTAATCATTTCCATCGCTATAACAACCTCAAATTAAGTTCCAAAAACTCGTTCTCTGTGTATTGTGGTGATTCATTAGAGTCTACAGGACATTTTTCCAACTGCTGCTTTTAAATGTTTGATTAATCTTCAGCAGGGTAATTGAAATAATTAGGCAGCTGGTTGCAAGTCCTGCAATGGGGTGGACTTGAAGAGAAAGTTGCATACCCCTGTAATGAGACACCTGCAAGCTTTGCATGGAACAGATGGCCCTTGATCCTCTTATCTGAAATAGAACAACTCGCAGTACTGACTGCTTGGCCAAAAGTGGATAAAAAAAAGAATCTGTTATTCCCCGAAGAGTTGTGTTTATAGGCAAGTCTGTTTCGTTAGTTGTATACAATTAATCTTGCCTTTGTCGTATTTATAATCCCTTCCAAGAAGATTCATGGATGAAGTCCTTCTGTAGATTGCGTCCACACTGCTTGCACTAACCTTGTTCTGATTGGCTCCCCCTTTTTATTTATGACGTGTTCAAGTATGGTATGCTGTATGTGTGTTAGTGTAGCAGGTGGAGGGAAGTAATTAATAGTTGTACCGGCAGTACATCCTGGCTGATTTCAGGGCAGTACACTACATTCAACTTTTGAGAAGTTGAAATAAGTTAGGAGATGAAGATGAGAAGGTAAACCAAAAGTTTTATACTCGAGTTGGATCTTTTTTTTGTGTGTGTGGTTAAAATTCATGACAGTTCCAGCATTGTTGCAATATTGATTTGGATTCAAATGATGTGGTACTCAAGTGAACTTTCCCTCAACAATTACAAGCCATAAAAAGTTACTTTATATTGTTCCAAGCAACTGATATTGATGAGTTGCTGCGATTTTACATTTTTTCCAGCTGGGGTCACTGTTTGTCATTAAAATATGTATTTATTAATTTAGCTTAGCACTTGTTTACCGGGATGCAGTACTGTCTTTGTTAGACACAGAAATGTTACATTTATACATGAAAAAAAAAACATTAAGATCAAATAGAACAAAGAAATGCCCCTCAATTTCAGCTCACCACAAGGAATTTCTCAACCAGGTCAGTCACAGAAGTAAACTTACGTATTTAAGACTGTTCACCCATTTGACAAGCCACAAATTATCTTTTAGCCCTTGTTTCACCATGTAGGAACGTGTGTTTTTATTTATTTATTTTTTTTAATATGTATAATTTAGCATCGATTGCACTCCTTTGTAAATAATGAGAGAGTATTGTAAAGTATTTCATTGCCAGGAGACTTCTCTTCAAAACAGAGGAAACGAAGGAAAAGGACAACTAGTAACCTGTAGGAATGCACTATGATGGGTAAACAAAAATAAAAAAAGAAAACATTTTTGTATTGTAAAATAACAGCTAATTTAAAAAAGAAGGAATGAGTAAAATAATGCAAGAACTGAAGATTTTAAAGAAGACCATGTATTATGTATGTAAATAAAGAACAATATAGAATGCTGGTCTAAAATAAAAAATTAAAATCCAATTGACTGTGTTGCCTTTCATCATTCTACCTTGATTTAACATTTTTTCAATTATTTTTTTTTTCTTGAGGGTGGGGGATAAAATACAGATTTATTTGACAACCAGCCTTTAATAAAAATACCCACTGGATGACAAATATTTCTGATGAGGCATGACTCTGTACTGGGCTGAAGCAGCAATGCACACTTTCAACCATAGGGCAGCAGTGTGGAGTAGTGGTTAGGGCTCTGGACTCTTGACTGGAGGGTCGTGGGTTCAATCCCAGGTGGCGGGACACTGCTGCTGTACCCTTGAGCAAGGTACTTTACCTAGATTGCTCCAGTAAAAACCCAACTGTATAAATAGGTAATTGTATGTAAAAAAATAATGTATCTTGTAACAATTGTAAGTCGCCCTGGATAAGGGCATCTGCTAAGAAAGAAAGAAATAAATAATAATAATAATATTGAATGGGGGATTTGCATGCACATGGAGATTGATCTGAACTTGGGGGAAAGATTTTGTATTATGTAGCTCTTGCATTCTACTGAATATACACTCACCATTTTTTAATAGGACCGGTCTACCAGATTGGTTTTGAACGCAGTAGGGATTCAAGGAAATGCATGCACATGGATTAGGGAGTGGTTAACATGTAGAAAACATAAGGTACTGATTAGAGGTTAAACCTCAAAATGGAGCGAGGTAACCAGTGGTGTATCACAGGGATCAGTATTAGGTCCTCTGCTATTCCTAATCCACGTTAATGATTTAGAGTATGGTATAGTAAGCAAACTTGTTAAATTTGCAGATGACACAAAAATAGGAGGAGTGGCAAACACTGTTGCAGCAGCAAAAGTTATTCAAAATGATCTAGACAGCATTCAGAACTGGGCAGACACATGGCAAATGACGTTTAATAGAGAAAAGTGTAAAGTATTGTATGCAGGCAATAAAAATGTGCAATATAAATATCATATGGGAGATACTGAAATTGAAGAAGGGAACTATGAAAAAGACCTAGGAGTTTATGTTGAGGCAGAAATGTCATCATCTAGACAATGTGGGGAAGCTATAAAAAAGGCCAATAAGATGCTTGGATATATTGTGAGAAGTGTTGAATTTAAATCAAGGGAAGTAATGTTAAAACTTTACAATGCATTAGTAAGACCTCACCTAGAATATTGTGTTCAGTTCTGGTCACCTCGTTACAAAAAGGATATTGCTGCTCTAGAAAGAGTGCAAAGAAGAGCAACCAGAATTATCCCAGGTTTAAAATGCATGTCGTATGCAGACAGGCTAAAAGAATTGAATCTATTCAGTCTTGAACAAAGAAGACTACGCGGCGATCTGATTCAAAAATTCTAAGCCCTAAAAGGTATAGACAATGTCGACCCAGGGGACTTTTTTGACCTGAAAAAAGAAACAAGGACCAGGGGTCACAAATGGAGATTAGATAAAGGGGCATTCTGAACAGAAAATAGGAGGCACTTTTTTACACAGAGAATTGGGAGGGTCTGTAACCAACTCCCCAGTAATGTTGTTGAAGCTGACACCCTGGGATCCTTCAAGAAGCGGCTTGATGAGATTATGGGATCAATAAGCTACTAACAACCAAACAAGCAAGATGGGCTGAATGGCCTCCTCTTGTTTGTAAACTTTCTTATGTTCTTAATGCCGTGGTGTGGGGCATGTTCTCCTGGTATACCCAGGGGTCCCTTGATTACTCTTGAAGGCCAAATGAAGGCTGCAGTTTAGTTAAGCATCATTGCAGATCATTTCCACTCAATAACGCTGAACTTGTACCCAGATGGTGATGGTTACTTTCAAGACAATAGCACCCATCCATCAAAATTGCATATGAATGGTTTAAGGAGCAAAGACTGAATTGTGACTGGACATCGTCCAGGGCCACAACAATCCCTACATCTCAGTCCAGTTTGCTTGAACTTGAAGGACAGTTTCCTCATCATGACTCTCTGCCTACCTCTGTGTGACTTAATGGATTTGCAAGGCAGTGCAAAGTCGGATCAAGGCTGTGATCAGGACAAACAGTGCTACGGGTCCAAAGTGGCCAGCAAGGCTGTGCAAGCTGCTTGAAGAACAGGTTCTGCAAAACCAGCTATTTGTCTCCTCGAATTATTGAAATATCTTGTCAAGCACATTCTGCATACTCCTTGCCTCTCTTGCCCATACACAAGTGTCTCACGAATATGATGTTTGCGAATAAACCTGCAGGAAACTGGAGTCTACTTTATCTGTATGGACAGCACTCATTATTTCGGTCAGCCTGGCAATGACATTACAGCCAGAGCAAGATAGAGCAACAGGGGTGGCATCTCCTTTTAAACGTTTCATACAAATTGCCAAGAACGAGAAAGGACTTCGGGCTCAACAGCCATGTTTAATTTGTTATCTCGGTTTTCAAAAAACAGCAAACCATGCAACGTATGGCTGAAGCCAGGTAAGCTCAATTCACCAAATTGTAAAAGCTGAAAATAGCATCACAAGGTTATGATTTTGTCATATGCATTTTGTCATAATGATTTTACGTTATTTATTTATTTATTTATTTTAATTTAGTGGTCGCCAATTATTTTTATTGTTTTCTCCCCAATTTAGTAATGTCCAATTATTTTTAGGCTCACCACCCCTGCGCTGACTATTTTGAAATTTACCTATTTCCAATGAGAAAACGGGCGAATTTGTGTCCTTTCGTTCACATAAAGTCAGAAAAAAACAACATATGAATCCAAATTAACATGTATTTATACTAAAGTAATACAAAAATGACTACAAAAGATTTAGAAGTGAGTAGTTTTTCGAGATTTACGATTATACTGTAAATCACTTTCACGAATCAGCCCCCAAATGTAGTCTCCCATCATGTTCTCGTTATACTGTCCTTGGTAGCGGCGTTCAAAGACCAGTATATCCTGGTGGAAGCGCTCGCCTTGCTCCTCTGAGTACGCTCCCATGTTCTCCTTGAATTTATCAAGATGAGCATCAAGGATATGGACTTTGAGGGACATCCTACAGCCCATTGTGTCGTAGTTCTTCACCAGAGTCTCAACCAGCTCCACATAGTTTTCGGCCTTGTGATTGCCCAGGAAGCCCCGAACCACTGCGACAAAGCTGTTCCAAGCCGCTTTCTCCTTACTAGTGAGCTTCTTGGGGAATTCATTGCACGCCAGGATCTTCTTTATCTGTGGTCCGACGAAGACATCGGCTTTGACCTTTGCCTCAGACAGCTTAGGGAAGAAGTCATGAAGGTACTTGAAGGCTGCCGACTCCTTATCTAGAGCTCTGACAAATTGTTTCATAAGGCCCAATTTGATGTGCAGTGGTGGCATCCGCTGTGGCCAGTCCCGCCTGTGGTAGTGCGCCTTAGTGTCCCTGCTGTCCCAAAGGCAAAGATAGGAGGGAAACTTGGTAAAACCGCCTTGGAGACCCATCAGGAATGCCACCATTTTGAAGTCTCCTATGACCTTGATGCCATCTCAGAAAAATGCAGATATGTATCCACTTAGGCAGCTGGAACTAAACTGAACTGGTGGGCTTAAGGCCCGTGTATTTATACTACTATTTATATTACTGGAAAGTTCTAGAAGTTACTCCAAGTTTACTCAGCACTGAATCTATCTGGAATGTTCTGGAAAATAGGTAAATTTCAAAATATCACTGTCCTGGTCACAAAAGCAAAGTTTGTGGGGAATAATAGCCATTTTCTATACTTTTGAGGCATAAGCAATTAGGAAATAACACTTACTACCCAGGAACCAAAAAAAAAAAAAAAAATTGTTACACAGTGTTATTTCAAGGCTTTTTAGTCGTTTGACTTCTAAACAAGAGTGGAAATGCTTAAGGCTACTAGCAGCCTAACTGTGATGCCAGCCATAACTAAACACAATCACAAGATCTATACTGTAACTGTAAATGCATTTATTTATGTATTACAGTGAACTGGAAACACAAAACAATATCTAAGATACTAAGGTTAACACAACATGTTCATCTTTTTTTAAGATTATAAATGTGTTACTGGTTTGATATTAATAGCCAGAGGAGACTGAATTTAGAAATTTCAATGCATTTTAACAATGACTGTCAATGTGTTAAATACTGTTTTTTTTTTTTTAATTGTATGTATCTGTTTTTTATTATACTGTATTACAACATACAGTATAACACCGTGGAGTATTTTATAGTGGATGAGACATTTTCTGGGATGTCTTCAGGCTACTGGGAATCAAAGACATTAAGGTATGATGCAGGATCTGATTAAAAAGCAACATTTTCACTGAACAGTAATGGGTTTTATATGCTAAAGAAAGGGTTCATAATGTAGACTATTAAACATGATGCCCAACACCGGAAGGGGCACAGTGTGCCAGAGACGCAGGTAGGGCCTTGTCTATCTCTAAAACATCATGCAAACTTATTTTTTTATTTTTATTTGTTTTTATCTTATTTGCGTAAGTTTGTCGTGTTTTATTTGTTGTTCATTGCTAGATGTAGGGTTGTCACCTCTGAGGTACAAAAAACGGGACATCCAAACAGAAGGGTTTTTAAACCCTCTTAGAAATCTTACATTCATCCAAAAGCTGACATTCAAAATATTATTACTATAGCTTTGGCAACCAATTGATATTCTGCGTAATATTATTGCTGTAGTAATCTACATGGATGTGAAAGCGTAAAGAGTTTAAAAAAAAAAAAAAAAAAAAAAGTGTGTTCTTTTGGTGTCCTGGGAAGGCCAATTTCAAAACCAGGACGATCCAGGAAAACAGGGACAGGTGGCAACCCTATCAAAATGGCGATGTTAAAACTTTGTAATATAGGAGAAAGCCAATGAACACCACAACAGCTTCACACGCAGAGATAAAGGAAATCTTTAACCAGCTAGATCTACGTTGCATCGTGGTTTGCGAGACGTGGTTCGGAAACTCTTAAGTAAATTCATTACCTCCCACGGCTATTACTAAAGAACCCTTACTATCCATTACTATTTAGATTTGTTTCAAGATAATCAACATACATTTCAAATACATCACAAGCAAGTAACAGGAAACAATGTGATTTTATAAAAAAAAAAGAAAAATAAAACCCTCATTTGCCTTCTCTGTTAAGGTGGTTGTAGGAGAAATGTAACTAGTTTCCCTACAATTGTATTGCATTGACCTCTTGAACGTCTTCTATAAAAAACTGTAGCTCATTCAGAATTCTAACCAGCATACCTTTATGCAACGAAAAAGGCAAAGAATCACTGCCAGCTTTTTATAGAAGTGTGCTTCAAAGATACTGTCATCAACTGATTAGCTGTGCAAGCCTTGTAACCCTGAAACATAGACTTTATATAAAAAAAAGAAAAAAGGAAAGGGTTCTTCTGAAAATAAAGCACGGTTGCATCCTTCCGTCAACATTGAATGAAGATTGATTCCACCAACTCTTAAATGGATGTTTTTTATTGTCAGTAATAACATGAATCTGGATATTTAGAAATCCACAAGCAATTGTGTCCCTCTGATTGATCTCCCCTGAAGGTGTCTGTCTCGAAGTCTAACTGTCATTTCAAAGGGGTTTTTTTCACACATTGAGTCAACGATACACTGATTCAAACATGGTTACCAGTACACCCTTCACGTGCTTAACTTTGTACAAAAGGACTACGTCGACTGAGATGATCAAATATCTCAGCTTCACACGTACTGCATATGTCAATGTTTCATGATTCTTATGGCTGTAGCTGCTGTGCCAACTGTGACCTTACCCTGTCCCTAAAGGGCATTTGGGTGTATGACAAGGTCAATATAGTTCTGTTGGGCTGTGCATATTCCACATCTCAGGATCTGCTGCAGATAGAGACCTATATTTGCAAGGTCATATTTTCATTTTTCTTTCTGATCAGAAAGCACGGTTTTATTTGGAAATACCAGGTACCCGGATCCCAAACTAACTATATTTTATATGATCTAGATTTTTTTAACTGTTTAATTATCTTATTATCTTTGTTCTATGTGATTCTGTATTGTTGCATCTGCTGAGATCGTTATCTGCTACGCTTACTAGCTATTACAGCAAAAAAAGTGAGATGGGGAAATATGTCAGTCTTGCACAGCGTAAATTGCAATGGTAATTTAATTCTCTACCTTGCTTCAGAAAAAGCAGTCTTGTGGTCTTTTAAGAAGCATAGCTATAATAGTGACTTTAAAATTATACTGTTAGAGAGTAGCTATGTCAATATGCAATAAAAAAAATACAATTTGGAATTCATGTCAAGTTAGCTTTTAACGCCACTGTTAATTCAGGTGGTGCTTGTATATCTGAATCTCTACAAAAGCTACTGTATAGGATGGTGAAAATTAGCCTATGTTTGTGGATACACTAGAACCAGACATTTTGCATGTCCCATTCTGGTTCAGTAGTGAATAAAAATATTCTATCCTTGAGAGAGGTTTCATGACGTGCAGGTCAAAACCCGTGCATGACTTGTTTCTGCACACATTGCCATGCTCAAGATTTAAAGAGGGTTTAAAGAAATTACTCATGTAAAACAAGGTCTGTATCTATCGCATATCCTGCTGCGGGGAGATATGAACATACCACCAGCACCATACACTCCTCCCGACTCTGGGTATGACAATGGAGGCAAGGATGGGGTCAAAGGCAGCTCAGACTGATATTTGCAATACTAACATTGTAGGCGTCCAAGCATAAAATGTCAAACATATCTGGCAGTTGTGTTGTCACCTGTAAACAGTTGTTTGCTTGTCTGTGGTTACTGTTCCATTTACCAAGATGAGATGGATTGACAATGATATGGGCCGAACCGATTAGTCTACAATGTTAGTGTTAAGCAGATGGACACAGATAGCCCTTCTTCTTTTGCTAGTTCCTGTGCAGCAGTGTCCAGTTTAAAGTCTTTTCTTCCTGCTCTGCACTTCTCCTACAAAACTAACTCTGCACCAGTTCAAACAAGATAATAGTATTATGCACCAACTGTGTATTTGTATTAAAAGGAAGTCTAATAACACAATGCTTTGTTGTGTCAGTAAAATAACACCAGCCAATACAGTGAAGGTGAAATGAAATAAGAATAACAATTTGGTATTGTGATCTGCTTGCAAAGTGTATATTAAAAAAAGAAAAAGGAAGGTGGTGTTTCTTTTAAAGGAATGTGTCAGTAAAAAGTCTGTCCGAAAGGCTATGCAAAAAGATGTTAAAGCAGTTCCATTAACGAAGAGAATACATCTCGCCAGCACCCACAACGCAGCAGCGGGGAGCTCTGAAAAGAGACTGTTGGTTTTTTCCATTGCCTATTGTTGTGGTCCGGATGTCAATTGTATAAATAGTCCTCTTTCCTCTCTAGGACTTGAAAGATAACATAAGAAAGAACTCTGGTTGGTGAATTACAAAGGTCCCATAGTCCAGCAGGTGTGTCGCCCCCTAGTGGTGGCAGTAGTAGGCAAGTGTGAGCAGCACGGGGCTCCATTGGACCGGTTTCAGAATGGATGGCACCCCATTGGAAATGCCTGGGGACATGTCCGTCGATTTGCTCCATAGCTTCCCCTCCTGGGCGCTCTAGAAACAGACATTGTTATTTAATCTATTGAACAGACAGTGGGGTATATTCAGTTGATCTGAACGTTAGCAGATCTAATACCAACTTATTAACAGCAGGGGAATTTGTTAAATAGACAATATAACAGTGAGTGTGCGAGTAATCTGGTAGAGTATTTATCTTTGAAAGTAAGGAAAATACCAGGTTTGGTCCTATATATATATATATATATATATATATATATATAATATATATATATATATATATATGGGGAATAATAAATATCTATTCCTTCATTAAACTTGGTAAAACTCACAGGCCTGACATGTCACAAAAAATACTAAAACATACAGTGTTCACCAACAAATCAAATATCAATATTCCTGAACAAGACACTGTCTTCACTACACATGCAGTCCTTGTACCTGTTAACATGGATAGCAGGGACATTTGAACATTGACAAGGGAAAGCAAGATTTATAAATGAACAGGATGCACCACTTGGACTTTATTTTGTCTTAGTAGGTGCAAGTGATTCTGGTGTATAAACACCAGTAGCATCCACATTACAGTATATGCATTTTCTTTGGTTACTCTACAGAACTTGTGTTTGTTTTCTAACTGACTTTCAGTTTCTGTTTTGGAACTCGTACCTGGGTGGGAAGCATCTGTCTGAAGAGGGGGTCCTCGGTTTCCTTGGGAACCAGCAGGGTTGAGGCAGCCTCCTGGGGGTTGCTGGTAGGGATGGAGTGGGCCGATTGGTTGGGTGTTGCGTTCAGGTCTGTTCCATTGCCGAAAGCTAGAATCGCATTTTCTGTTTATGGAAAGAGAGAAGATATAATAATAATAATAATAATAATAATAATAATAACACTATGTAACACCATTTTTGTTCCTGGGTAGTAAGTGTTATTTCCTAATTGCTTATGCCTCAAAAGTATAGAAAATGACTATTATTCCCCACAAACTTTGCTTTTGTGGCCAGGACAGTGATATTTTGAAATGTACCTATTTCCAATGAGAAAACGGGCGAATTTGTGTCCTTTCGTTCACATAAAGTCAGAAAAAAACAACATATGAATCCAAATTAACATGTATTTATACTAAAGTAATACAAAAATGACTACAAAAGATTTAGAAGTGAGTAGTTTTTCGAGATTTACGATTATACTGTAAATCACTTTCACGAATCAGCCCCCAAATGTAGTCTCCCATCATGTTCTCGTTATACTGTCCTTGGTAGCGGCGTTCAAAGACCAGTATATCCTGGTGGAAGCGCTCGCCTTGCTCCTCCGAGTATGCTCCCATGTTCTCCTTGAATTTATCAAGATGAGCATCAAGGACATGGACTTTGAGGGACATCCTACAGCCCATTGTGCCGTAGTTCTTCACCAGAGTCTCAACCAGCTCCACATAGTTTTCGGCCTTGTGATTGCCCAGGAAGCCCCGAACCACTGCGACAAAGCTGTTCCAAGCCGCTTTCTCCTTACTAGTGAGCTTCTTGGGGAATTCATTGCACTCCAGGATCTTCTTTATCTGTGGTCCGACGAAGACACCGGCTTTGACATTTGCCTCAGACAGCTTAGGGAAGAAGTCTTGAAGGTACTTGAAGGCTGCCGACTCCTTATCTAGAGCTCTGACAAATTGTTTCATAAGGCCCAATTTGATGTGCAGTGGTGGCATCAGCACCTTCAGGGGGTCCACCAGTGGCTCCCACTTGACGTTGTTCCTCCCCACAGAGAACTCGGTCCGCTGTGGCCAGTCCCGCCTGTTGTAGTGCGCCTTGGTGTCCCTGCTGTCCCAAAGGCAAAGATAGCAGGGAAACTTGGTAAAACCGCCTTGGAGACCCATCAGGAATGCCACCATTTTGAAGTCTCCTATGACCTCCCAGCCGTACTCATCACACTTCAAGGCGTCCAGCAGCCTCTTGATGCCATCTCAGAAAAATGCAGATATGTATCCACTTAGGCAGCTGGAACTAAACTGAACTGGTGGGCTTAAGGCCCCTGTATTTATACTACTATTTATATTACTAGAAAGTTCTAGAAGTTACTCCAAGTTTACTCAACACTGAATCTATCTGGAATGTTCTGGAAAATAGGTAAATTTCTAAATTTCTAAATATCACTGTCCTGGTCACAAAAGCAAAGTTTGTGGGGAATAATAGCCATTTTCTATACTTTTGAGGCATAAGCAATTAGGAAATAACACTTACTACCCAGGAACCAAAAAAAAATAAAAATTGTTACACGGTGTAATAAAACAGCTGATCTTTTAGACTGATCTGACAATTAAACGAACAAACAAAAACATCATGTTAAAGTCAGAAATCCTAGATTTACACAGGGATTTAAGTAGAGGGATATTGGTGTTTCTATTAACAAAACAAAGCATTCTCTGTGGTTAGTATAATGTAAAGGTAGTTTCCTAAATATACTGTCTAAAACAGACACAGTATAATCTACTGTGGCAAAGTGCCCCGCCCCTGTGTGCATTTGTGTGTTCTGTGTTGTATATATGCGTGCGTATGTTAATGTTGGTGTATAGATGGGTACACGGGATATAAACGGGTCTGTGTTTCACGTATATTTAAAAAGTGTAGATTTGTATTTAGGCACGAGGAGAGCACAAATCACTTCACGTGCTGGTTAAATGTAATATGTGAGCACGGGGTTGCACAGAATTAATTCACGTGCTGGGATTCAAGTGAATAATTAATTAGTAATTGAATCCCAGCACAACAGTATATATAGAGACACGTAGCATGCAGTCGGTGTTAGGTGTTCGGTGAGTGGAGAACGAGTGTGGAGAAGGAGAAATTAAATAATAAGAAAGAACGTAAATATAAAAGTGAATAACTGTCTCACTCACCGTGTTTCGTTTGTCTGTCTGTGCACTGTCTGTTTACTGTGTAGTCCGTTTTGTTTGTCTTTTTATTTTGGCGTGTAGTGCCGT
Organism: Acipenser ruthenus; assembly: GCF_902713425.1. NCBI lineage: Eukaryota > Metazoa > Chordata > Actinopteri > Acipenseriformes > Acipenseridae > Acipenser > Acipenser ruthenus. The sequence goes on along the minus strand of NC_081190.1, from coordinate 91,561,883 downwards.
GTCCCGTGTTTTTGTGTTTAAAACCTTTTATTTTCTGTTTATTAAATGCTGAGCGCGATCACGCGCCCAGCTTATACCAAACCACATCTCTCTGTCGTTTGTGCTCCCTGCTTCTGGTCTGACGCCACCCACTCCGGCCGTCTTTGTGACATCTACACAGATGGTTAACTAATGAAATGGCTGGTTAAAGAGTATGTGGATAGTCTGCGTACAGTGGTTTGTTTGTGGAAGTGCTCGATAGGCCTCTTGAGGTTTTTGGTTTCTGTACAGAGCATTTAAAAATGTCATAAACAAAACCATTAGTGTTTGTAAAATTACAATTACCCTAAAAGGGACTGCTACTTGATACATTAAATAATAACAGAAACATATTTCTTTTAAAGCACATGTGCCTAAGGACTGCTCTTAATAATAAAAAAGACCATAAATAAATAAATCAAAGTAATGAGTGCCCAATGGTTTATCAGACAATCTGCTTAACAGTTTCGAATTGAATCTCATGGTGAAACCTACAATAGAAGCTATGCGGAATCTAAAAATCCTGGTAATTTAAAAGCATCAGTTGTTGTTCAAGAACAAGTTGTTTTGCATAATGACTGTCTTACCGAGATGCAAAGGCAGTTAAGTGTCCTTAACAGGAGATCATGCAATAGAAGGGATTGTTGTAGGCTTTGTAGACTCCAGGATCCATCACGGGGCAAATGATGATGCACTAAATTGGCTATCATCATGTGAACAGAAGGACCCCACGCTGGTTAACCATTTTTAAACAATTACTGTACATCTCCCTCTTGCCTCTGGAATAATCTTTGGAAAAAGCCTATGTGATATAGCCTGAGGAGTGTGAGTAACACAGCCCTGATCACATTCAGAGATTCCTGTTCTATTGGTGCTCACTAGAGTAAGGGAAGTCAGTGAGTTGTGCTACGGTTAGATCAGTGTCACCAAAAGAGCCCCTAGGAGATTGAAATCACCCCTGTCACATAATGCTGATTCTAAAGGAAAAGAAAACTACGCTTTAGGAAATTTCAGCAATAACTCAAACTTGTGTTTGCTTTCTTGTATATTGTAGAATTTGAGTGTTCATGCTGGGTGAATATAAATATTAAAAGACTGCATTAGAGTTTTAAAAGATCTATCTTAACCACATGTAGGAAAAAGGTGTCCTGAATACTAAATCTAATTTGTAATTGAAAACAAACTCTTGAATAGCCCTGTTGCTGTCTTTTAGTAGTTGAGGCAGCAGCTGTACAGTCTTACTGTACATTACTTGCTATTTGCATAATGCCTGGGTTTTTACCCTGTGGGACATGCAAGGCCAGCCTGCTTGTGGAGGACAAGCACAGCAGATGTTCATCCTGCCTGAGGCCAGAGCACGCAAAGGATGCACTGGTGAACTGCAGTTTCTGCTAGTCTTATGCGCATTTCTCCAAGCGTACGTACACTTGAGAAACATCTCTCCCGCAGCTCTACAGAATGCTCTGCATCCCTCACCCCTGCACAGCACTCTTCCTCATCACCCTTTGTTAGAGAATAGGCTGCATCCTCACCCCATGGGAGAGCAGATGACGGGAAAGCCCACGCAGGAAATCATCTTTACTTTCTTCCTCATCTTCTTCTACCTCTCCTTCTCCTCCCTGAGGAAGAAGAGTCGTCACCGGTACAAGCGATCGGTGGACTCAGAGCAAATGGAGTAGCTATGGGCAGCAGTTTCACACCAAGGAACGGTCCTCACAGAGTTGCTGCGTGAACGTTTGGCGCTGCCTGTCCCGCCTGTCCCTTTGGGGTCCCAGGGGGCTACGAGTGCAGATTGGCAGCAGGATGACACGCTCTCCATTGCCGCCTCTGAGGAGGTGGGCGAACAGGACCTGTCTGAGGACATAAAGTCAGACGGCATATCCCCTTTGGTTAAGCTTTCCCTGCCAGCAGAGCTTCTTACATTAATAAAGAGGGCTACTGCAGTCTTGCAGGTGCCCTGGTCTACAGAAGGTGAGGCAAGTCAGTCAATCTTCCATGACCCTGCCATCTCTCCTGTGTCGCCCCCCCCCCCCCCCCCCCCCCTCCCCCCCAGTGCACCCGGATTTTCTCTTTGAGATCCATAGGGTCACTCAGCTACAGCTCATGCTGTTTCCCAGTCTATGGACACTCTATATAGGGTGCACGATACGGAGAAGCTGGGCCTGGCCCAGTTTCCGCCAGTGGAGGCTTCTATTGCTGCGTTAGTACAGGCGCCTAATTTAGAACTTCTGTCCAAGGATGCTATCTGGCCCAACATGTCGGGCTGGAGGTGATCCTGAAGCATGCCTATTCGGGGCAACTTTAACAGCATTCTGGTAGCCTACCAGTCAAGTTTTCTGAGGTCCCTCTCTGACAACTACAGGCATAAACACAACAACTGGATGAGTTGTAGCTGATCCATAAGAACCTGCTCCTCCTGTCTAAACTCAACGGGCAGGCAGTGGGTAAAAACCTGGCTGTGCTGGTGACTTTGGCTTTCCAGGGCCCCTTCTTAAGGAGCCATCTGGAGTATTGGTGTCAGTGCACCACGGACATCTGGGTGCTTACTACCATTCAGACCTGCCACTGCAGTTCAAGCACGGTCCCCCTCCCTTTTGGAGAGTGACACCAACATCAGTCACGGACCCGCAGTGCTGTCTAGGAGGTAGCAGCTCTGTTGCAGAAGTAGGCTATTCGTATGATACACCCCCTCCAGTTGGAGGAAGGGTTCTACTCCAGGTACTTTGTGGTGCTCAAGCGGGATGGTGGCATCGTACCGATCGTCGACCTCAGACAGGTCAACATGTATCTGAGCCGAAGGAGGTTCAAAATCTTGACGATCATGCGAAGAGCCAGCTCACACTTTCTCAGAGCCTCCTATCTAGGAGTGTGCTTGTACTCCAGGTCCATGCTGTCCACTCTGTCGGCAGAGTGCAGAGAATAGCTGCCTATTTAGAGCTTTTTCAGCTCAACAGAGTGGTGGTCAAGCTAGTGACATTCCAGAAACGTCTGGGCTTGATGGCAGCAGCTTCTCAGACCCTACCTTTAGGTCTCCTGCACATGCGCCCTCTGCAAGCATGGTTCAACAGCAGGATTTTTCAGCCCTTGTTGAACAGCAACCACCTATTGACAGTGTCTCGTCACTGTCTAAAGGCACTCTTTTGGCGGAAACAGCCATCCCATCTACGCCTCAGCATAGCGCTGGGCAGTGTCACCAAAAGGGAGGTTGTCGTCACAGACGCTTCCAGCCTGGGCTGTGGAATGGCTGTGGGGCACAGGGGGTGTGGAATCCCCTTGGCAGGGTCTCCAGATCAATATTTTGAAGCAGATTTTTTTGCAGGAGGTTCGAGGAAGACATGTGCTTGTCCATACCGACAGCACAACTGTGGTGGTCTATATAAACCACCAGGGTGACCTCAGGTCTCCCAGCCTTCATTGCGTGGCCCACAAACTTTTGCTCTGGGCGTATGAGAACCTCCTCTCGCTGTGGGCAATACACCTCCCAAGGGGAGTTCCCAGCGCCTCAGAGTGGAGGCTTCACCCCGAGGTGGTGAGTCTCATTTGGGATAGATTCAGGAGAGCAAACATATATCTCTTTGCTTCCCAGGAATCGACCCACTGTCTTGATCTGTCCAATAGGGTTATTGACACCCTGCAAAATGCCAGAGCAGCGTCCACATGTTCCCAGTACGGGTACAAGTGGGGCATCTTTCAGACATGGTGCCTGCCTCGGGGGTTCGACCCTATGACTTGTCCAGTGGCAGTTATACTGCAGTTTTTATAGGAACTGTTTGACGAGGGGAAATCCCCCTCTATAGCCCTTTAAGGACCGGGATGGTGTTAACATGATTTTACTTAAGTGGTCTTCTCGGACCGCGATCGTGTAAACACAATACAATCAGCACTTAGTTTTGATGACTCACAGGGCCACCGTACTTTGCAGTACAGACTTGAAACACATATCATTGCACAGGGGAGGGACTGATGTTCACTTCTTGATAGTATTTTTTTTGTGTGACGTCACTGAGAGGGGCATTTTGTCTAAAGGGCAGAGAAAGTTTTGGCAGCGCGAAGAGCATCACAGCCTACTTCAGAGAAACTTGTAAGAAAGACATGGAAAAGTGCTGTAAATCTGATGTATTTGACATAGTTATATTAGATGATTCATTCTGCCTCATGTGTTTTTAAAACCTTTATAAATATCAAGAAACAAGTGGATATAAGCACATACTATTTCATGAACTAAATGTATCAGGTACGTTTTTTGTCCGTATTGATAACAATGGAATGAATAACTAATATTTTATTTATAAATATTTATTTTGAGAAAATAATCGAGAGTAGTGTCCATTATTGCTTATATAAAGACCCTGAGAATAAACGTGTATTATGTCATTGCAATCACTCAGATGAAACAATGTCTTGTAATTTGCCCAAACATCACTATTTTTCAACAAAACTTTCAGGAAGTACTGTAAGGTCTTTTGGGTCATAGAATAACATGTTTTTATACATGTATGTCTAAGCAGAATACAGAATAAAAAATACTTTACATGAAAAAAAGCTAAATGTTTGTATGGTTTCTGAAGTACTTTATATTGTTTCTGAGAGTGTTCTGAAAAAAGGACGCCATTTCCAAGATGCTACTGTAAAAAAATGATTTTTAGTGACTTCTTATAACAAGAGAGTCAAATACAGCCAAAAAACACCTGGTCCTGGGGGAGCATCCCACTGAAAAATGCTTGGTCATGAAAGGGTTAAAGGTCTATCTGGCAGCTATTTCAGCTTGTCATGTCAAAATTGACTCAGTCTCCCCAGGAGCTCACTTCCTGGCGGGGCAATTTTTGAAAGGAGTTCGTCAGCTTCAGCCGCCTATGAAGGATATTGTTCCTCGCTGGAGGCTAAACGTGATGCTTAATGCACTCTTGAAGCCTCTATTTGAGCCCTTGCATTCAGCTGAGCTGAAATTTGTATCACTTAAAGTGGCTTTCTTGCTCGCAATCACCTCCACAAAGCGGGTGAGTGAGATGCAGGCATTCTCAATTGCGAAAGCCTGCTTCATGTTTGCAGAAGCCAAGACAAAGGTTACACTCTGTACCAATCCTGTTTTTTTGCTGAAAACTATCTTGGCATTTCATGTCAACCAATCTGTGTAATTGGAGGCTTTCCATCCCCCTCCTTTTCAATCTGATAGAGAACGACAGCGCCATACACTCTGTCCATTGCGGGCTCTAGCGTATTATGATGACAGGACAAAAAGTTGGAGGCAGTCCAAACAATTTTTTGTCCATTAAGTCCCATGGTCAAGCCCTGTCTAAACAGAGGCTGTCCAAATGGATAGCAGACACAGTCAGGACTGCCTGTGAGCTGGCCAACTTGCCCCCTCCAGAAAAGCTCACCACCCATTCCTCCAGGGGCATGAGAACTTCGTTGGCTTTATTCTAGGGTGCATCTGTCAAGGACATATGCAATGCAGTGGTGTGGGCTACTCCCCATACCTTTACTAGGTTCAACATACTGAATGTCGTGGATCCTCAAAACCCTAGCTTTGGAACTGTTAAGTACGGCTTCCGAATCAACACTTACAACACAGGCATAGAGGTGAGTTTCTCCCTCAATTTTTTAGCCCTAGCTACTTGTTACTGGAGTTCCGAATGGTAACACACAAGGCAGACAAGGTTTAGCCTTGCAGCATTCCGGTCATGCAGCAATCTTGCCCTTGCGACGGCTTGGGTGTAGTGACCCATTCGGTAATGGTTACGTTTCGTACTTGAAAGGGAACGTTAGGTTATTATCATAACCCTGGTTCCCTGAAATAGAAATGTAACCATTAACCTTCAAGGTCGCTGCATCCATGATTGCAGCAGTCTTGAAGGAAAAATGACGCTGAGATCTGTGCGTGTAGTCTTTTATACCCTCGAGGGCGGGCAAGACTGCATCACAGATACTCGGCTGAGCAGCTTTGTTATATCTTAGTCAGGTTTCAGGTCTTAAAGAGGTTAATACCCATTTGATAATGGTTACATTTCTATTTCAGGGAACCAGGGTTATGATAATAACCTAAGGTTTTCTTATATATTAGCATGCGAACAAATCAAAAGTCTGCTGCCAGCATGCTTACTTTTTAATATATATTTACACAGATATATACAAAATAAAAAAAATGTTTCTCTATGCCTAATCTCAACATGTGCAGCACGAAACACAGTTTTATCCTATATATATATATATCAATTGTGTAAAAGTGACCTACAGCACAGGAAGAAGCAGAAATCCTTGCTGCATTTTATTTAAAACATTTGTATAAAAAAAAAAAACTATAATTAAACAAAAGGATATTCAATACATGGAAAGGTGGGCAGTGTGGCTAACTGCTAAAGTGAGGTAAGAAATAAATGTATTTTAAATCCTGGGCTATCACTCCCTTGGATGGTATGTGGTTTAGCTTTGTTTGCACTTACTGAGGCAGTCGTTGTCTGTGAAAGAGCTGAGGAAGCTGGAACACTGCCCCTGCTGGTTGCCGCTGGCACTGCAGGAACACCAGGGTGCCACGTTTGAGGTGGAATTGTCAATGTAGTTTGGAGTTATCAGGCTGCCTAAAATCAGAAGAAACACAGATTTATAAAACAACAGAAAAGTGAATTTGTTGAAGGGTAAAATAGATTAAATTCTGAGTAGTTCTGAGTTGTAGTCTGAAACGTTCTGACAATTGATTTGCAATCAATTATTCTACCTTTTTAAGTACCTGAAATATCCTTTTCTCTTTTTTCTTTTTTCTTTATATATATATATATATATATATATATATATATATGTGCAACAGAATCTACCTGTATCTATCTCAGCCTGTGGATTTTCAGCTCACTTGTTTTGATTTCTTCCTGATTCCACATACACATGCTGATCATCTGTTTCAGTCAGACCAGCATTGTTGAAAAGTTGAAAGGTCACCACATCACGTGATTGATTTGGAATGAAGAATTATTCAAAAGGATTGGCAGATAGGATTCTACAGGCTGAAATAATGCCATGTGGATTCGGATACAGCGGTGTATAATAGTTGCTTGTTAGTTGCATGTGTGCCCAACCTAGTTACCCTGGAATATGCAATATTACAGAAGTTATTGGTTAAGAACTGTAACCTGCGATTTGAATAAAATGAGAACATGCTTGCAACCTGTGTGTCACCGTAGCCGGGATCAAGAATCAAGAAGGGGACTGTACAACAGACGCTAAACCAATCAGCTGAATGGAGAAGATGTAGGCTCCTCTGTCGCGCCTTTCCTGGTATTCTTCAAACACTATGAATGCACCCCGTGCACATACAGTCAAATGCAACCGAGATCCCAGAAAGTGCTTCACTTTCACTGGTAAAACTATAAGAAGACAAACGTTTCGGCTTGTGCCGCCTTCAGTGTACTAATGAGTACTCTGACGAATTCACTAGGCATTTTTTAACAACCTTGGAAGGGTAATCCCTCCCTGTGAGAGCTATGTGTGAGCAGGACCCACCACAATTAGTCTGTAAATGGTGATATAAAATATCTGCATATGTAGTGGTAGTCCCTCATTAGTATAGTGAAGAGTGCACTAGCCCATGACTTAGATTAATTTTTGTATTGTGACTGAGCCTTTTACAGTTACGGATTAACTTTCATTGTTGGTTTTGATTGGGTAGATCTGGAGGTTTTTTTTTAATACATTTATTTAGCTAATGATTATTTTAAGAAAAACTTCACGTTATTGCATGCTCAGCAGGCTGAGTCATATGCAGTGAAAGTTACAAACCTTGCAGCCCAAGTGTACCGTCTTTATCCATTAAAGATCTGATGAGAATTTCAAAAATCTAATTAGAGTTATACACAGTGCTTGAGTATGCCAGTACACAGTACCACCACTTTTATATTCCAAAGACTTGTGTACCGGCACTTCTAGAGATTTTTGAAAGTTGACACTGCATGCTTGAAAGAGTAGAGCTCTTTGGGATTTGTATTTCCCAAGTGTACTGTCGGACTACCATACCTGGAAAGCATAAACGTTAAGCAATATCATGTGATCCCCTGTGGAAGTTATTTTGACTGGAGCTTTGTTTGGCGAGTACTGTCTAATTTCAGTTTTAAAATTGTAAGTTACATATTTAAGTTAAATGTTGCAAAGTCATGCATAAATGCCGCAGCCCCCCCCCCCCCCCCCCCATATTACCAGTTTTGTACCCAAGGATATAATATAGTCAGTGCTTGCTTAATGTATATTTCAAATGAAAAGTTCAAAAAGATTGCATGGATTTTTCTTTGGCTACTTAATGACAAGAATAACTATAGTTCATCCCCTCTGAACTTCAGTTATCATGCCTACCACAGTACAGAGGAACTTCTGGATGAAACCATTGTACTACATACCTATGATGCCAGTGTACGACAGAAGGCACGCTCCATAGTTCTCCAGCTTGCATCCGCTGGCTGTCGGGGTTGAAGGCTGGCAGTTATACTGGAACTGAACCCACCTGGACCTGGGGAAGCAAGTCATTAAAAAGCACCCTTGAATGTCACGGCAAAGACAGTGGATAGTAGACAACTTTAACAAACAGCGTGCAAACATAACTTGCCAACAAGTAACACAAAAGCTAAAATAGACATGCTGGTAAATATATTTCCATAATGTATTGCAATGAGTAGGTGCATTCATCAGCAAGAAAATAGCCAAAACAAACTCTAAAGCTTTAAGTGTAGGGTTTTCACATGCTGTATAACCATATACACCACAGTCCTGCTGTTTCTCATTGCTTTGCAAAATATATTGTAGAGTTAAAAGATTGAACTAGCCTTGCTATATTTATCAAATATTCAGTGCTGCACACCAGTAGACATAATTTGAAAATACGTTATCTGATGTATATTCAGTGTATATATTTTTTAACTTCTAAAGAAAATGCTGCATCTGCTGCTGGTTCTTCACAGAATGTTTTAAAACATTTAGTACAACAGTTATCCCCTGCAACCTGTGCTAGCCGTGTCCTCTGCAGTACTGTGGCAGATGGTAACAGGAACTACTGTAGCGAATTCCAAGTCCAAGCAGCCAATTAACTTCTTTAGACATCTTTGTAGATTTAGAGAGGTAAGCTGGAGCCCAGGGAGCTTGTGACTTCTCTTTAAGGTCATACAGTGAGTCAGGACTGGAATCTGAGTCACTGTTGTTTCCAAACTCTGCTTTCTGCATCCCCCATGCAGCTTATTTATGGTGACTGTGATCCGACTGGGATAACTGCTGTATTAACTGCGATAAATATGTACTCGCAAAACAATTACAACTCTGAGAATGAAACAATGGAGAATGGCAGCCCAATATACTGTTTGCTTCAAAGGGTAAATAGTCTGTAGTAGATACAGCGCCTCCAGTTACAGCTGGTCTTCTAACGAAAGAATACTTTAAGTTATTTTTTGGGGTATTGCTGGTACCTTTGTACAAAGTGATTACAAGGTCTCTACAAGAAGATTGTAAGAGGGTAACATTTATCTCAACAAAGCAACAACAACTTTCATTTATAAGAACATAAGAAAGTTTACAAACGAGAGGAGGCCATTTGTCCCATCTTGCTCATTTGGTTGTTAGTAGCTTATTGATCCCAGAATCTCATAAAGCAGCTTCTTGAAGGATCCCAGGGTGTCAGCTTCAACAACATTACTGGGGAGTTGTTTCCAGACCCTCACAATTCTCTGTGTAAAAAAGTGCCTCCTATTTTCTGTTCTGAATGGCCCTTTATCTAATGTCCATTTGTGACCCCTGGTACTTGTTTCTTTTTTTTTTTATAGAGCCCCCTCAGATTTCAACATCCCAGAACACTTAAATGGAGAAAATACTAGCTACCAAAAGAATGTTTTAGTATAGCGTTTTCACAGTTGGATAAGTGTTGCATACAAAGGTATGTATAGTATAGAAACCAACACTATATTGTCTGGGACACTTAAGCTGAGGGAACACAAAGCCACTGTATCAGGAACAGTGGCTTGAAACCTGGTTCCAGGAGACCTGCAGACCTAGTCTGAGGCAACTTTGCCATATCAAGCCATGTCTCCCCTGATGTGCCATGCAATGGCCTGTAACCCAGTCTCCTGAAACCAAGTTCTAAGCCACAAATTGGCTTTCTGTTCCCTCAGCTTTAGAATTAAAATAGCAGGGAGACATCACTACTGCTATTGAAAATCTATATTTTTATTAGTTTTATATTAAGATCTAGTTCTAAAATGACATTGAATAATTTTATTGAGATTCATACAAGTTCCTGGAATATGAGACTGAAAAATAGTACAGGTAGAAAATTGCCTCTCTCTGTTTGTGTGTGTGTGTGATTTTATGAAAGGCAATTGACTCCAGTATTTTGCAGCTTCTCTGGGTTTATATCCCCCAGCATGTAAGTTGAAGACTTTCGGATCGATAACTGTGACAAATGGGAGCTGTCATCTTTCTGACACTTAAAAACCACGTTTAAGTGGCAGAGCACTTGCCTGTGGGGCTGTGAGGCGCAATACTATTGCTTGCAATTTTCACTGTGTTGAGGTTTCCAGCTGCAATGAAACACTGATCTAAAGTAGAGAAAATGTAGGCATTTATACAATGCAGTATTGCTATAGAAATGTCACTGCGCCTCAGCATTTTTGTATTTAATTTTTTTGCATAAGAATATCAGGTACTGCACTTTGTGTCTGAGGAGGATTTGAAGGGACTGTGAAATGCAGTGTGCTCATTTGTGTAAAAGGGCTACAGCTCAGATTAGAATGATCCTGTGGTTCTCAAACTGGGGCCGCGCCCTGTATCAATATTTTGTAATATTTTGAATTACAGAACACATCTTAACCTATATCATATAACAGGTGGATAATTTATTTTGGCTTTATTGGCGGTTTTGATTGGATCGCCAGTAATACTTCACCCAAGCGGAGGGTTGCTACAGTGCTTGTAGCGATCCTGCCCTCTGACAGACTGGTATACAGAACAGGTTAAAGAAGTGCTGGACAAGGGAAATTATGTCAAAGTGGAGATGAGAATGGCAGTGATGAAACCAATTTGCTTGAAAACATTAAAAGAAGACTGGACATTTCCATCAATGAATTAAAAAAAAATGGAATTGATGATGCGATCAGAAACAAGGCTTTAACTAAGTAAAGTCCATCGCACACAGCTCGACTCAAGCCATCCCGACTCATCTCATCTCAACTGGCCGTACAGAGGTTGGACGAATCGTAGTAGTGTGCGTGCATTTAAAACCAAGATTATGCAGATTTCAGTCGAGATGTTGGACAACACGGTTAACGACTTAGGAACGGAAACGGATATGAGTATGGAGAGTACTTCACAAAAGACTAGTTCAAGATCTGCAGTTAGCAAAGACATGGAACTCCAGGTTTGTGTCTGCGGCTGGAGCAAGGCGACAACGGTCAGGGGTTTGAAGATTCATCAAGGGAGAATGAAATGCTTGAGGGAGAAGGGACAAGGGCCTCGCATTGATCAGTACTTCTTACGAAGTCAGTCAAGTCAGTCGAATGAAATCCAGCGACAGGAAGCAAACCACAGTTCGCAGGATATCAGCACCCCTGTCATAGACGTGAGGAGGACTTGCATGGACACAGTTAGTGATGAACCTAATGATCCTTGTGAACCCGATCAGACAAACCAGCATAAGAGAGAAAAGAACCTCAACGGGCACAAGCCTGGAGTTAAATGGCCAAGAGCGTGTGAGAAAACTGCATGGGACACAGTAAACACAGATCTCTGCTTTGCATTGGAAAGATTAAGTGGAACAGTTGAAAAGAAGCTGGATAAATTTGGGGACATCATCTACGCATATGGAAGTGAGAGGTTTGGAGTTGAAAAAAGGAAGGAAAAAGTACAAACTATTCCTGGAAAGTCTAGACGGCAGCAGGAGATTGAACGCTTAGTTAGAGAAAGGAGACAGCTGAGGAAGCAATGGAGAAGAGCAGAACAAAGTCAGAAGGAGGGACTCAATCTCTTACAAAGGGTCATAAAAGAAAAGCTTGAAACATTGTGCAGAGCTGAGCGCCTACGGAAACACTACAAAAAGAAGGAGCGTGCGAGAGCTAACTTTTATAAAGACCCATTCAAATTTGTAAAGAAGTTATTCACCAGTGAGAAGAATGGCACACTAAAAGCATCTAAGGTTGAGCTGGAGAGATATTTGGAGGAAACACATACAGATTCAAAAAGGCAGGAGCCTATGTCAATTCCGTCAGACATCCCACCTATCAATCCACCAGAATACCAAATGGAGGACTGTGCACCTAAGTGGAAAGAAGTAGAGCAAGCTGTGAAAAAAGCAAGGGCTTCATCATCTCCAGGGCCTAATGGAGTTCCGTACAGAGTGTACAAGAGTGCTTCAGGAGTTCTACGAATTCTGTGGAAATTGATGAAAGTGACATGGGAAAAACAGGTTGTACCAAGAGCATGGCGCCGAGCAGGTGGAGTCTTTATACCTAAAGAAAAAGATTCTACAAGCATCAGTCAGTTTCGTCATATTTCCCTATTAAATGTAGAAGGCAAGATTTTCTTCAGCATTATTGCCTACTTTGGAGATTTACAATTTAGTTTTTCAACTTCAGAATTCAGCACTACATGGCAATGCCTAGAGGTTGGAATAATGGCAGGATGCACCATTTCTCCACTGGCTTTTACCATGGCAATGGAAGTAATCATTAGGGCATCAAAATGGGTAGTAGGAGGAGAGCGCTTGGCTTCTGGAATGCGACTACCACCAATTCGAGCATACATGGATGACATGACAACCATGACTACAACAGTAGCCTGCACTAATCGGTTATTCGGCAAATTAACCAATAACATTGAATGGGCACGAATGCAATTCAAGCCCACTAAATCAAGGAGCATCTCTATAATTAAAGGCAAAGTAGTAGGTAAAACATTCTTCATTAATGGTGAGGCAATACCAACAGTGTCTAAGAAGCCAGTGAAGAGTCTTGGGAGATGGTACGACGGGGATCTAAAGGACACAGTTCGTTTGGGAGAAGTTAGACAACAAGCAGTGGAAGGGTTGAAGAGCATAGACAGCTGCGCTCTACCAGGCAAACTTTCAGTTTGGTCTACTGCCGAGGTTGCTGTGGCCACTGACTGTGTACGAGGTTTCTTTGACAATAGTAGAGAAGCTGGAAGCTTTAATCAGTTCATACATCAGGAAATGGTTGGGAGTTCCACGCTGCCTCAGCAGAGTGGGACTTTATGGTAAAGGAATACTGCAGCTGCCAGTCTCCGCTCTAACCGAGGAGTTTAAGTGCGCCAAGGTCAGACTGGAAATGACATTAGTAGAGTCACGCGACAAATGCGTAAGGGAGGCAGCACCTGTGATGAAAACTGGAAGAAAGTGGGCGGCAAAGAAAGCTGTGGAAGATGCAAAGGCTGCCCTTCGAATTAGTGATATCATGGGGCAAGTTCAGCATGGAAGAGGGGGTCTTGGTCTCAGTTCAGCTCCTCCTACATGGCACAAGGCAGCCCCAGCTCAAAGGAGGAAGCTGGTAGTCAACGAGGTGCAAAAGCAGGAGGAGAGGATGAGGTGTATAAAGGCCATTTCCCAGGCCAAGCAGGGAGAATGGATGAGATGGGAGAGTGTGGAACAATGCAAGATTGGCTGGCAAGACCTATGGTCAATGGAACAGAGCAGGATCAGTTTCCTCATCAGGTCAACATATGATGTTTTCCCATCACCACAGAACCTAAACCTCTGGGTAGGAGAGGATCCCTCATGTCCTTTGTGTTCATCACCTGCAACATTAAGGCACATTTTGACAGGATGTAAGGTGGCTCTTAGCCAAGGACGGTTTACTTGGCGCCATGACCAGGTGCTGCGATGTTTGGCCTTAGCATTGCAAGACAAGCGTAACATGACCAATAAGTTGCCACCTGTTCCATCAAAACATTACACACAAAAGACAACATTCCTCCGCCCAGGAGAGCAACCACCAAGAAAAGGTGTTAAAACCAATCCTCGCCCAAGACAACTGGAAACTGCTAGGTACTGGAAAATGCTGGCAGATGTTGGTCAACGGCTTATTTTTCCACCTGAGATTGCCACCACTAACCTTCGACCAGATATTGTCTTGTGGTCTGGATCAGCACGCCTTGTTCACCTTGTAGAGTTAACAGTGCCATGGGAGGATGCTGTAGATGAGGTGTATGAGAGGAAGAAACTGCGGTATGCTCAACTAGCCACTAAAGCAGAACAGCGAGGATGGAGAGTCCGGGTTTACCCAGTCGAAGTGGGTTGTCGAGGATTTGTGGCACACTCTACAACCCGGTTTCTCAGAGACGTCGGATTCAGTGGCCAAGAGTTGCGTCGCACAGTGAAGAACTTATCTGAAACAGCAGAGAGGAGCAGCAACTGGCTGTGGTTGAGATGGAAAGATTCTGGCTGGGGATCTCAAGCACAATAGAAAGAAAGAAACGCTGATGTACAGGTAAGTAAGCTGGGCTGAGTTGAGTGGGGGACGGAGGGGGGTGATGCTGGGACGCCAGAATCACCGTCGAGCCCTCTTGAGGTGTCGTGGGCTAGTCGACGAAACACTGAGGATGGAAGGTGCCCACTTGAAAACCCCAGAGATGTACCCTACTTAGCTCAATCCAGACGGTTGTCATGCTGATGCGCTGGGGAGGCCGCACTTTGGTTGATCCCCGGAGCCAGCATCGCAGCCGTTGTGTGTGCTGATGCGCCAGGGAGGCAAAATAAGCTGACCCCTGGAGCCAGCATTACACTTCAGCCATTAACACCAGACAGAAGGATATCTACATCATCATATGGAAGGAAACGTAAATGGATGGAGACACATATGGATCACATTAGTTTACTGTAAAGCTACGTCTTAGTTGGTGCTTATCTTGGCGAGAGCCAAGTTCAAATCAGCATGAAGTTTTAACATCTACTCTCGTGTAATGGAAATTAGATTTGAAGATTGAACATGTTGAATCTTTTCAGATGCAGTTCCGTTCAGATGTGATCAGTTATCTGTGTGCGGTTGCCGACCAAGACTGACTGAGACCGATTAGTCATAAGGGTGTCAACCAATGGTGAAGCAGGTTTAATTGACGTGGCTTGTCATGTGACTTGTTATACAAGATGGTGGAGTATTGACAGCTTTAGTTCCACAGGTAAAAATACATTAGTCTTGAATTTAAAAATACCAAATATGTGCACATTTGAATGGTGTTTTTTTTTAGGCGTTTACTAATCAATGGTATCAATCTACTGGCAGCCTACATTTTCTTACTAAAACAGAAGTAACCGGTGCATTGATCTCCAATAGGTCAGACTCTGAACAAACAAGTTACTACTTTTGTTACTCTGTAACAAAAAGGTTGATTGTTATTGTCGATACTTTGTAGATACTACTGAAGACTCCCATCATGCAGGGATCACAAAGTCCATAAACAAAATGTTAACATTTTTAACTCACATCACAATGCATTCTGGTACTTTTTACCTGTCTCAGGTACCTTTCACAGCAGGACTACACTTACCAGAATGCATTGTGATGTGAGTTGAAAGCCTGAAGTGTCCCAAACTGTGCTAGAGTACAGTACATGGAGTCATGTGGTAACCCTAAATATACACTATACAAGAAGTTGAAAGGTCACAATACTGCATGATACCTCAAAAACCATTTCAAGAGAGGAAAATAAAGATTAAAAAACAGTATTGAAATGACTTTGTATGTCCTTTTATTGATTTTATTTGTGATGGCGTGTATATGCATTCCCAAATTTCTAGACCATGGGCTTCCTGAGAGAGGTTGTTGCCACAGTTCCATGGGGCTGTTGGATACATTTTAGCTTCATTTTGGGCAGATTTGAGGGCAGGCTATTAGATTTGCAGGGTTCAAAACTTGATAGATCAATTAAGCCCTGCCAATCATTTAGCTTTTCCCTCCTGCCTTTCTTGTAGGAGTTGGTTCACCAGGGAAGAGAGCTAGACTGCCACAAGAGAGTGCACATATACCTGTATGTATAGTGGTTTTGATCAAATAAAAACTTGCTTGTGTTTGCCAGTAAGAGGGAAAGGATTAGCCTTCCCATAATTAATCATAGATGGAGTAGAGACGAAAGAAGTCTCAAGTTTATAAAAGTAATTATAAACTTATAATAAAAGTGCACTGGTAGCACTGAAACGCATCCCTGTGTTAAAGAGCTTGTTTTCCCCTTCACCCACACTTAGAAATAGTGATATAGTGTCCTGCCACCCTGACCAAAACAATATAATGTTGTTTCTGGGGCTGTTTGAATTACCACAGCTAATTGACAGTAAACAGTATTTTTCAGATCTTTAAAACATAAATCTTAGCCCTGAAGCACCCCAGTCTGTATTATTTTGGGAATCCCCTCACTGACCTGCACACATAGTCGGTCTTGCAGGAGTGTAGGATTGTCAGGCAGTTGGGCTTCTCCTTGCTCTCGTAGGAGCAGGCAGGGACGATGGTCTGTCTCCGGCGCTCTGCGCAGGCCGTGTCAGTGCAGGGGCAGAAGAGCAGCTCATGAGTGTACTCGGGCGGCACGCGGTCGAAGAACTTGCGCAAGGCCTTGTTGCACTTGGCCTGGTTGCAGGGCCCAGGCTTGACCGTGGGCTTGATGCAGGCTGACACGTACTCTGTGCGCAGCTTCTGACATGTCTCGTCCACGTTGCAGGCCTTGGCCGCGTCCAGGCAACGGTTCATCGTTGTCATGCCGACCTCTGAGCCTGCAAGATGGAAGACAGTCCATATCAATATAACTGCAATTAAACAACAGCTGAATAATACTGAACAATTTAAATGTCTTATTATTATTATTATTATTTATTTATTAGCAGACACCCTTATCCAGGGCAACTTACAATTGTTACAAGATATCACATTATTTATACATACAACTCTGATTGGCTGAAACACTTTACAGCATGGTGATGCAGAGTTGTTATCGGCATGAAAAGGGATGCTGGTGTGGTTCAGTTGTGTGTACCATGTCAAATATTTCTGGGGGCGTGCCTGCATCAGAGTATTCAATTATTTGGACGACTGGCTCATTTGTGCTGTCTCCAGCACAGACCGACGCCCACATGGAACTTGTCACCTGCAACCTTCAACAGTTGGGCTTTATGGTAAATCAGGTGAAGAGCCAGCTTAAAACTTCTCATACATCCTCCTATCTAGGAGTGTGCTTGGACTCCAGGTCCATGCTGTCCACTGTTGGACGGTAGAATGCAGAGAACAGCCACCTAAGCTATTTAGCTCAACAGGGCGCTCACGGTAGTGAAATTCCCAAAACTGGGCTGGTGGCACCAGCTTCTCGGACCCTACCTTTGGGTCTCCTGCGCATGCACCCTCTGCAGGCCTGGTTCAACAGCAGGAGTTTTCAGCCCATGTTGAGCCGCGACCGCCTATTGACAGTGTCTCACCACGGTCTAAAGGCAAGCTCTTGGTAGAAACAGTCTGCCCACCTGCGCCTCGGTGTAGTGCTGGGTAGTATCACCAGGAGGGAGGTCGCCTCATAACAGGAGGTGGGGACCCACCGGCATAGATGCCTTGGCACACCAGTAGCCAAGGCAACTGTTATATGCCTTCCCACCAATAGCCTTGCTCCCACTGTGTCTGGAGAAAATCAGGCAGGACCGGGCCAAGGTGCTCTTAGTAGCTCCTTATTGGAGACTGGTTTTAAACTCTGATGCAGCTCCTGGGACTGCCAGCTGTTGAGACTGCACAAGCACCGTGACCTGCTCAGTCAGGCACGGGGGACTTTATGGCATACCGACACATCGAGCCTGTAGTTCTGGGTCTGGCCCCTGAATGGCTGCACTTGAGCCATCTGGGTCTGTCCAATAGGGTTATTGACACTTTACAAATGCCAGAGCAGCGTCCACACGCTTCCAGAATGGGAACTGAACAAGTGGAGTGTCTTTCAGACGTGGTGTCTGCCCACGACTTGTCCCATGGTAGTAATACTGTAATTTTTGCAGGGCCTGTTTGATGAGGGGAAATCCCCCTCTACATTAAAGGTCTATCTGGCAGCCATTCGGCTTGCCATGCCAAAACTGACTCGGTCTCCCCAGGAGCTCAGCTTCCCGGCGGTAACATTTTTGAAAGGGGTTCGGCCATTTCAGCCGCCTATGAAGGGTACTGTTTCTCTCTGGAGGTTAAACGTGGTGCACAATGCACTCTTGAAGCCTCAATTTGAGCCCATGCTTTCAGCTGAGCTGAAACAAGAGGCCAGGACAAAGGTTACGCTCCGTACCAATCCTGCCTTTTGTCATAGACAATCTTGGCATTCCATGTCAACCAGTCTGTGGAACTGGAGGCTTCCTTCTACCTCCTTTACAGTCTGACAGGGAACTGCAGCTCCATACGCTTTGCCTAGTGCAGGCCCTGGCGTACTACATTGACAGGGTGAAAAGTTGGAGGCAGTCTGAACAATGTTTTTGTCTTCTCTGGGACAAAGTCCCATGGTGAAGCCCAGTCTAAACAGAGGCTGTCCAAATGGATAGCAGACACAGTCAGGCTGCCTATGAGCTGGCCAACTTGCCCCCTCCAGAAAGCTCACTGCCCATTCCTCCAGGGGCATGACAACTTCGTGGGCTTTATTCCAGGGGGCATCTGTCAAGGACATTTGCAATGCCGAGGTGTGGGCTACTCCCCATACCTTTACTAGGTTCGACAGACTGGATCCTCAAAACCCTGTATTTATAATTTGAGTGTTAAGGGTGGCTTCTCAGTCAATCCTTACAACACAGATATAGAGGTAAGCTTCTCCCTCAATTTTTTAGCCCTAGCTACTTGTTACTGGGGTTCCGAATGGTAACGCACTAGGCAGACTCGGTTTAGCCTTGCAGCATTCCGGTCGTGCAGCAATCTTGCCCTTGTGACAGCTTGGGTGTACTGACCCATTCGGTAATGGTTACGTTTCGTTCTTGAAAGGGAATGTTAGGTTATTATCATAACCCTGGTTCCCTGAAATAGAAATGTAACCATTAACCTTCAAGGTTGCTGCATCCATGAATGCAGCAGACTTGAAGGAAAAATGAGATCTGTGCGTGCAGTCCTTTATACCCTCGAGGGCGGGCAAGACTGCGTCACAGATACTCGGCTGAGCAGCTTTGTTATATCTTGTTCAGGTTTTGGGTCTTAAAGAGGTTAATTTCTATTTTATGGAACCAGGGTTATGATTATTATTATTATTATTTATTTCTTAGCAGACACCCTTATCCAGGGTGACTTACAATTGTTACACATGTTCAGGCTACCAAAAAAAGTGCCGACAGGACTCGAGCACTGGTTGTAACCCGGTGTCCATTCCCACCTCGTTTTGCCAGGTTACTCAACCCATGAAGACATTGAAAAAGAAAATACTTCTAGTGAAAAGGTTTATTTTATATTTTAAGGTGCTTTATTTTAAAGTAACGTTTTAACAGGAAGTTCCACATACAAACAGCTAGTTGAAACTACGCCAGGCACAAACCGAAGTCGTAAATAAAAAAATTATAATACATCAAGGGTAAGCGTGAAACTTCGGTATTATAATGAGATTTGTACATTTGCATACGAAAGTAGTTTGAAACGAACAGTCGTAACTAATCTACTGCAGCAGGGATGAAACTGAGTTATGGGATGAAAATGACTTTAATACATCACAGGTAGGTCTACGAAGTCACAACTATGAAAAGTCAAGATATGAAAGAAAAACCAATGATACATAGAGCCCCATGTATGTAACACTTCATTATATATGTATTACACTTTTAAAATTGAGCGCTCCCTAACCAAATACACAATTTGTTTATAATTAATTGTTTGGTGAATTCCTCTAATCATGCATTTTCTCTATTACTCTTTGCTTGCCTCCACGATAAATAAACTCAACATGATTTAAAAGTAGTCACCGAAAACTCACAGTATTATAAGAACATTTTCTATGCATACAGACATGTGAAGGTGAAAGTGTACATTGTACAAATACATTTAGGCAAAATCCATGTCAATGATCTGTAAATTGTAAACATCCCTACAACACAATTGACCTTGCTGCCTTAAAACTTATAGAGACGGCATCATCTTTACAACACCATTTAAAATAAAAAATAATACAAATGCCTAGAGTCTCTTAGACAAGTTAGAGCATATAATAGTACGTGGACTTTTTGATTAACTGCAAAGGTGTGTACTTACTGCGTTTCTCTGTGTGTGACTCAGTGCAATGTTACTTATTGGTAATTAATAGGAAGGCACTGAAAGGATGACAAGAGTAGTCGGACGATGTAAAAATAAAAACCCAATTAAAAAAACGTAAACAATGGTCACCCCAAGTTCCTACCATGCCCGGACCCGGTGTCATGTGGGTCGGCTACGCGATTTTACACTGCTTTTGATAAGGCAGGGCTGACATGGGTGACAGACGCAAGTAAACAATGCGTGTATCGATGCCCCGGAAGCAGCTTGTTACAGGGCCCAGATGTTGATCAGAGCAAATGTTTCTACATGCCTGCTGCAATCTGGCTCATGCTCTGTCTCAATTAACACAAATATGGCTAAACAGAAATGTTCCTTGCAGAAGTGAAACCTTCATGTAGGCATAACTGTTTGTTATTGCATCGGCTCATGAACGGCTGTCATGCATTTTGTCTCGCTCAACCCAGGTCAAAGCGTGTAGACCCAAATCCTGAGGTCGGTCACTGGGACCTGGGTACGTGATTTCAAACTACATGGGTCCGGACCCGGGTAGGAGTGCCAGTGTGAAATGGGCTTAGATGCAGCTGGTGTCTTTTTGGTTGAAAACATCTAAGGAAATCATGCAGCTCTATACACTGTGTTAATTTAATTTACTGTAAGCAAACTAAACTGGCTGCCAGGTTCCTAAAAGCAATGTAACTGACAGTGTGTCAATAAGGCAAACGTTTGCTGTATTTATTTTCAAGTGAAAAAATATGTATATTTACACTTATTTCAGAAATGGGAATCTTCATGGGAAACTACATATTACATGACAATGGATACATTTCAGGGAAGTCCTGAAATCCGTGATAACCGTGAAAAAAATACAGCCTTAACTATATTGTTTAATACCATACATGCAGCTAGATTAGACATAACTACACCATGTAACACAAAAATTGTCTGAACTCACCAGCAGCTATGGAGGCCAGCCTTACATAGTCAAAACCCTTATCAACCAGTTCATAAGGAGAGTTTTCCACCAGGTTCATTCCTGCAAGAGCGGAAAAAACAAAAATCAGTTCACATGTCAATCTAAACAAGATAACCTTACAAATGGCGTTATCACTTCTATCAAAAAGTAACCGTTTAATTCAGGAACTACCTGCAAGGAAAATGAGCAGCACTAAACAGCAGGATCTGATGAAATTAATTCATGAATTCTCTGTCCTCCGCTGTTAAATTAATACAGTATCTGCCCTATATTGAAACATCTCAAAGCACTCTAGCTATCAAGTGAGTAGCAGATTGGAAATGTGAAGAGGACAACACTTACTGTTGAGTGTTTAAAATATAACTTATTATGTAGTTTGTAGGGCAGGGTGCTTCTATATATATTATTTATTTCTTAGCAGATGCCCTTATCCAGGGCGACTTACAATTGTTATAAGATATCACATTATTTTTACATACAATTACCCATTCATACAGTTGGGTTTTTACTGGAGCAATCTAGGATACAGCAGCAGCGGCCCCCACCTGGGATTGAACCCACGACCCTCCAGTCAAGAGTCCTAACCACTACTCCACACTGCTGCCCAGCTATATAAATTGCTATATAATTACAAATTGCTATAATAAGATGCAATTTGTATGAGAGAACGAAGCAAAGCTGTACAAAATTACGTTACATATAAAAGGATACACAATACATACAACATATTTATTTATAAATCACAAATTCAAAGGTTGTACTCAGGAACTGTTATTAAACGCAGTAAAAGCAGTGTTGTTTTTTATTTATTTATTTTATTTAGAACTGCACGGTATCAAATCTGTATACAGGATAAGATTTATTGGATTTCCTAGTAAATACGTAACTGTGACTGGTTAATTTCTTCCACAAGATTCTTAAAGTAAAAAACTAAATAGGCAGAGGAACTTGTAATGAGGTAATGGGTTTTAAAACCTTTAGGGACTGCAACTCTGAATCCAATCTTAAAAGTACTGAAAGCGTGCTGTGTTAAGTGGCTCGGGAGGGTGGTTTATGTGGCGAGCTCACTCACCATGAAGGAAGGACTGGTGGAGGCTCCAGTAGATGCTGAGGCAGTTCTTCTCTCTCTTCATGCCTCTCTTACACTTGCAGCCATGCAGGGGGCTGGAGTGCAGGGCTGTCACTGCGTTCTCACACTGGTTGCGGGCCCCAGGACCCAGTTTCATGTTGCCATTCCCGGCCACACACTGCCGCAGGGTCCGGAGCCGAGGGCTGCAGGCGGGGTCGCTGGAGCACCACTCCCCTGCCCGCAGGCAGTCTCGACCAGAGCATAGGACCACCTGGAGGCCGTCTGTGGAAAGACAGTTGAAAAGTGTCAAGAAAAGAGGAGACACTGGGCTACCTAGACCTGTTGTTGAGGAATAAACACTTGGATCCTTTTAGGACCCAACTTGACGAAGTTCTGAGATCAATCAGATACAGAAAATGTGGGGAGATTTATAGGAGGCTGTGTGGTCCAGTAGTTAAAGAAAAGGGGCTTGTAATCAGGAGGTCCCCGGTTCAAATCCTGGCTCAGCCACTGACTCATTGTGTGACCCTGAGTCACTTAGCCTCCTTGTGCTCCGTCTTTCGGGTGAGACGTTGTTGTATGTAACTCTGCAGCTGATGCATAGCTCACACGCCCTAGTCTCTGTAAGTCACCTTGGATAACCACTACTCCACACTGCTGAATAGGGCAGCAGTGTGGAGTAGTGGTTAGGGCTTTGGACTCTTGACCGGAGGGTCGTGGGTTCAGTCCCAGGTGGGGGACACTGCTGCTGTACCCTTGAGCAAGGTACTTTACCTAGATTGCTCCAGTAAAAATCCAACTGTATAAATTGGTAATTGTATGTAAAAAATAATGTGATATCTTGTAACAATTGTAAGTCACCCTGGATAAGGGCATCTGCTAATAAATAAATAATAATAATAATACTAGGAACCGGATAAGCTTAGATGGGCCGAATGGCTTCCTCTCATTTTGAATATTTCTGATGTCCTTATGTTCTGTTGTTCGAAAAAATATGAGTGAAAGAATTAGGCACAGATTGATTTAACTGTGTAGTAAATGATTATATGCATTCCCCAGGTGAGTGGTTTAACCTTTGAACCAAAGGGCCAGGCTCCATTGTGGTTAGAAGCACTTAGAAAACTTATTTAATCGCATCACCTAATCTGTCTGAAATTTCAGCAGTGACCTGACATTTGGTTGATGTTGGTCAGGACACGTTTTCTATTTTTTTTTTTTAATTTTCTTTGCTGTCACAGCATATAAATTGCAGTGAGACACACTAATTTTAGAACCTATTTTGGCATCAATTTTAGCACTCATAAAAGAAAGAAAATTGCCATGCATTTTAGTGGCATCTCTGTAAATGGCTAGAAACCACACAGTGTATTGATGGTTTTGATGTCTAAAGCAATCTGGCTGTTGGGCCAGGAATAGCATCACTTCATTTACAAGTTCAGAGATAACCTTATCAAATTGCAGGAAAAAAAGAGGATCAAACCAAATGTTTCTTAAAGTTATAAAGCAGATAAGGAGATTAATTATTTAGTGTATTGACATTAAAATGAGCCCTGCTTTGTTCAGGATGGCTTTGATCCCAATAACACCATGTTCTCTTTCATTTCTTTTGAATTAAGTTAGATCTTTGCTATGTCAAGAGTGGAGTAATGATTACATGTACAGTATTCTTTTGCAACAAACACTTTTGATATGCTCTCCTGTGTGGTAAAAACAGATACACTTTATCAGTCCTCTTATTTACTTTCCAATTCATTTTCAGCACATACACATCCCCCACACTTCTAATATTTGGTCCTTTACTTTCTCATTATGTTTTATACAATATTAATGATATTTCCTCTGCTGATAAGGATGGATCACTGTATTATTAGGAAGTCCAATTTGATATAATTCAGTGGTTAAAGTAGTACAGCACAAGCTGATTTCGAGAGAGGTTATTTGGAAAATGTCTAATCTTGTACTGTTGCACCAAACATTATTCAAACAGTTACTGTATCTTTCATTATTACTATGGTTAGATACAAGAAAGAAAATGGAACTATAAATAATTAAAAAGTTTAATGAAACACCTGAACAGTCCCACTGTGCTCATTAAACTAATACGTGTTGATTGAAGAATCTGTTAAGCTATATCATTTATATAGTGTAAGTCAGCAAGAATGCACTAGTAACACTGCTGCAGACAGTTCCAGAACTTGAGAGGAAAATGATTTCAGTCAGGAAACCCAAGCGATAGATTATTCATTAAAACATACTAGCCAACACTACTACATTATACATATTTTACACTGCATTCCTTTGCTTTGAGGTTCCCTTTCAATGTAACCCTGCCCATAAATTAACTTGCAGATAAGTGGAGAGGCTGACCGTAAGGTAGCCATGGGCAGGGGGGCAGGATAGCTGCCCTCCACCGTTAGACAGAGCCAAAAAGCAGGTGGAGGCTGGGGAGGAGGAGGCGACGCATCTGTCCCTCAAATTACTATTTACAAAAACACAAAAGAAAAGCTATGGCGGTACACCAGTCCAAGGGCGTTAAACTCGACGCGTCTCCATGCCCTCCAGTTATGGTCCCTCTAAAAAAGGTGGCAGCTGTGTTTGGCTGTGGGGACTCTCGTACATACAGCTACTGCCAAACGTTTTGTATCACAATATAGAATTAATTACTTTGCTTCATAAAGTCGAATGAAACCTGCTGAATAATGTTATGTTAACATAGTGAATTACATATAGCTTTGTAGTTTTCCATATACTTAACAAAAAACTGACAAAAAACGAAAAAAGTTGCATTTAAAAATCTAACATGAAATTCTGTGCTATTACAAACATGCCAACAGTCCCTATATGATCCTGATTTCCTAGCAAATGTCCCACGTCTTGATGCGTAGGAAGAAAGATATTTACCCATAGAAAAAAAAAAATATATTCTGCACAGTAGAGTGAAAGCCACACGCTGTGCTCTTTGTGTGGCTGATACGTCTGCTGATTACTAACTTATACAAAGGTAAGAACTCTTCATTATGTCTATTTTTACTGTCATGATGGTCGTGTCGTGTTGAGCTGGGGGGGGGGGAGACGAGCATACCGCTGAACAGTTTCCAAATGTTGGCAAGTATGCTATTATTATGGCTTCCGGTAGACTTTTGTGATACAATTTTGGTTTCTTTGATTACACAATGTTAAATAAAAGATCTAAATTATGTTCATATCATTTTTATGTTTTTTTTTTTAATTATGTCTCAATCCTAAAATTCTATGTGATGCAAAACATTTGGCCATCACTGTAGTAATATGACCTGTGATCTTCAAACTGACTGGAATTAAACTAGCTGCTCTGCATAACTAATCAAAGGATTTAGCAGTTTTCCATTCTAGAAACTTGTAGTTATTAGCAAATTATTTAAGAAACAGCACTGCAGATGTCGACAGATTAGACTAAATTAAGAGCAAGTGTACAAGGATTGTGTGATGCACTGTCTGACCCTTGTTAAAGTGCAGAAGTAAGATTCTCTTTAGAGGAGTGTGTGGTGCTGGTTCTCCCAAGTGCACTGGCCATCGTGAAAACACACAAACAAAAAAATAAAAACAGGTACAAATTGCAATCATCAAAATAAAAAAAATAAAAATGGTTATCAGTACTATTCATATGGAGTTATTTAATGTATTTTGACAATAATTTTGTTGCTATCACCACTTGACACTGGACACCAGCTTCCAAGACACTACACAGAGGTTTCTCTGCTGAGACCATTTGTCAAATGAACCTCTGGAAGGTTCCTGCATTAAACTAGTAAATAACTACAAATATCTGGGAGTATGGTTAGATAGGAATTTAAATTTTACAGCACATGTCGATATACTCTCAAAAAAAATTAAAATTAAAATTGGGTTATTCTTTTAGACATAAATCTTATTTTTCAGAACAAACTAGAAAACAACTGATCTTGAGTCCATTTTGCTGCCGATTGACTATAGTGACATTATTTATCTACTACCACAGTATTAAGAAAACTGGATCCTTTGTACCATTCAATCTGCATTGAGGTTTATACAACTTTTGTTTCTTTAATTTGACTAACTTGTTTGTATTGGTTGTGTTCATTTGAATTTGCTTTTTTTTCTTTCTTTTTTTTACAGGCCACCTTCTTGACCAGATCTTCCTTTATAGAAAATGTTTGAATCTCAATTGGACTTTTCTGGTTCAAAAAAGGTTAAATAAATACCATTTTATAAAATCAAATAAATGAATCTAGTTGGTAGATCTGAACATTCTTGTATCCCATTGCCAACTCTCCAAGTCTTCAAGCTCCCACATGTTCAGATCCTGGCAGTGCTCATACAGTTATTCCTCCATCTTTCACAAGCACTACGCTCTTCCTGCACTCGACAGTATGAGTGCTGTGTGCTGGCAGCTCTGGAAACCATTTTATTGGAATGCCTCCCCTGCCACATAAGCAACCAGCCTGCGAAGTTCAGTCTCTCTGAATAAAAGGCAGTGACATTTATTTGCGTTACATAACTGGGTAAATAACAAACATGCATGCATTTAATTAGAATGTCAGGAAACAATAAAAAGAAAAGACACTGATAGTTTAAAAAAAGCAAATAAAAATAAAAAGAGAAACGCTGCAAGGCACAAAATGAAAAACAAACAAGACAGCATGTTTTTATTTATTATTTATTCAGAAATATTTATTCCAGACCATCTTCGTCCATGTATAATTTGACTGGAGGCACTCGTAAAATCAGCAAATGCAAGCATTGTTTTAAATAATGCATTGCTTAAAATCCATCGAAATTGCAAAACACGTTATATTTAATGGTTACATCCATAACCACGGAAAAAAACAGGGTTTGTTGTTTGATATTCATCTTGCAAAGTTACAAATTAAATCTCTTTCTTTTTTGTTAGCTTAACTTTTCTAGTTTCTCATTAAGCTTGGTATGCTAAATTCCTGATATACAATTTGACATGCTAAAAATAAAAACCACAGACCTGCTAGCTTTTTCACACAATTGGAAGTCCCTGCAATGTGGTTTTGTGAAGGATGAGCTGGATTCTAAATTTTTTAAATCCCTAAAAGCACATATTTTTGTTTCAGAAGAAAGGCTGACCAGAGTGTAACAGGCCTTGCAGAGTAATATTATGTACTGTGTGACAGACTCACAATGCAGATGCTTACTATAAACTGCTTCTGCAAACTTTTGGGACATTTGCTTGAGGTTTCTACCTGTGCTCAATGAACTGTGGTTAAATTCACCGGTGCGTCACCGCTGAAGCAGCGGATTCACCGGGACTGAGAGTCGGTGAACTGCAGCAAAACCAAATTGGCCACTACCATTGTGGAAGTTTGTCTTATAAGGAGATACTATTATCAATGTAATTGTAGATTCAGAGATGCCAAATCTTTTGAAAATGAGTATGGAGTTTTTAATAAATGTATAATAGCGTTTAATAAACAGATTGATAAACAATATCACATTTGCCAACTTATCCAGAGTAGCCAACTGAGCTGGTGACGTACAAGAGTTCAATATGGGAGGGAGAACAGATTATTATTTTTTTATCGTGTATGTTATTTGTCCTTTTATACTTCAAACTGTATTTGAAAGTGTATCCATTAATATATTCATATTTATAAACATTTACAGTTGCAGGCTAGCTGCTTTCTATACTTTAATGTAACAACAATTAGTCGGTTAAAGATAACTAAACCTTCATCCCAATAAGCTTTCAGCTCACACAGGTCATCCACAGCCTTGCATGCCGCAGCAGCAACCTCTCTATTATTATTATCAGCTATGTTGATTCACCAAACTGTTGATATATTCCCTGCACCGATGAGCACCAAGTGTCGTCACTTCCGACTCAGCGGTGCAGAGCACCAATGAATTTAACAACGCACCCGTAGTGAAAAGAAAATAGCCAGTGTGTGGCTTGCTTGCACCACCTGGTCTGTGTGCTGGAGTTGCCACACTGTCTCCCCGACTCGCTGCTCCAGAGTTTCCAGTTTCAATTCAAAGTATCAGGATTCCACGGTGAAGTCACGCTCCACTATACTTCCTGTATGAGCCAGAGAGGATACAAAACAGTGCCTTTTTATTTAGCTATTCACCCCGTATAGTCCCACCCCCAGCCAACGACAGAGCGTCAGCCGATTCCTTCACAGCTGATCCCTGTCAATAAGACACTGCCTGACAGCGTGGGAATACACGGGGTGTCCGAAGCCCCTACAAACTCACGCATGCACCTGATGGCCAGTCCAGATCCCTCCCCTCTCACATACTGAAATTAAACTTCTTGGTCCAAAAATGCCACTAAACTAATGTTTCTGTACATGTGAGGATTGACTGTGTTGGACAAAGGCAGAATGGTAGCAAGTGCTGAAACAGAGCAGCAGGAGTCAGAGGGTGTGGTTTAAGCGCAGGGTTGGGCACTTTTATCAAATTAAATAAAAGAACACAAAAACACAAAACATAAATTTGTCTAACAAGTTTCTAACAAAATACAGTACACCCTTGCTATAACACCCTACATTATAACAAACTTTTGGTTATAACACACCTGGCCCCTGGACCCCAAATAAATAGAATTAAAAAAAGATCAAATAAACACACACACTGTCAACATCCCGGGCTGTACGCACAGGAATCAACCTCCCCAGTGAAGTCAATTCTTTTGTCTTAATAAAAAGCGCGCCCTGTGTAACTATGCCTCAGAAACGAAAATCATTTTATGTAACAAAGCTGGAAACTATATTGATCGCTTGAAAAAAGGAGTAACGCAGGCATATCTCTGTCGTGAATATAGGTTGTCAAAAAGGACTTTGTTTTTTGGCTTGTTCAGCAACCATGCGGCAAAGCAAAATAGATTAAAGAAAAAAAATAACAACAACAAACTTGAGGATCTGATGAACTTGTCAGGTCAGATTGATTTTGAATAAAAGTTGATTAAATTCGGGAATTGTACTGCGTTTTAATTATTTAACGAATAAGATAGAATACTGCATACATTAGACAAACAGGTACTTTTATTCACAATCTCATCTCATTAACTTACTCCAACAGTGTATCGTTCATTTTGATTGTCCTTTCTCTATAATTTATTGGCAATTTAGCCTGGCCTACCTGTATTTAAGCACAGCTGTTTGTGCTGCAGTTAGTTCTGTTTTGGACTCCAGGGTGCTACATAGAGCTACAGTGCATCCTCACTATAACAAACCTGTTGGGGTCCAAGCCTTTTGTTCATTATATCGAGGGGTTCGTTATGCAATTCAGTTTGACCAGCTGCAGTCACATGAAAATTGACAGGTCATTAAGGCTCAAAATTAACTCTTTCCTGGGACATTTATAAATAATGTAACAAAATAAAAATCACAAAAATAAATACTATTTACAAGTGAGAGGTTTTTACCCTATCGCAGTGCAGAATATCATCAAGGAATTCTCATAAGAGCAGCCCTTATATAAATATAAATCCACAAAATGAAATACAATCCGATTTTAGCCCAAATACACAGCAAGCACATTTAATAAAGACATAACCCAGAAGCAGAGGGCGAAACAAATCTGTTAACCTAACCCTCCTGGCATGCAGTAAAAAAAAAAAATAAGAAAAAGGCTTTGACACTGGCTACTCAATTTCATTGTCAGAGCCTGAATCTTCCTGAGTGCTTGGTCAGCTGTGAATTCTCTGTGAACCTCTTTTCTGAAACCTTACAACTATTTAATCAGAGTGATTAGTAATTTATTTTTTACAAGACTAATTTATACATTGTTATGCCTTTTTTTATTGACATATCTGTGTAACATAGCATCATTAGCTTTAATTATGTGCATTTCAATACTCGAATACAGCACTTAATAATATAATGATGTCTTCATATTATTTTTCTTCTGTTATAAAAACTTCAGTGGCGGGCAGCACGGGCAAGTGCCTCTGTCATTTTTCATGGCTGGCTACGGCCCTGGACAGTATATATTAGTAGATGTCATTTTTGATTGGCATCAATCTTTTTTTAGTGTGAGAAGCAATATGCTGGCCAACATCAGTTCTACCGTTAAGACGGTTGCTTTTGTTACCATAACAACACTAAAACGTTTGACATTTCCTTAACTGATACCAAAAGAGCAGTGCCACATGGTTACTATTTATTCTCTAAATTAGTATTAGATTTCGAGGTGTAATGATTGAAATGATTTAAAAAGTTACCACTCCTTCTGTCCTGTTTCCAAAGAGGAGATGCTTTTCTATTCGGGGATACAAAGATATTTTTGCAGCGGTGGAAGAAAGTATGAGGAAACAGTGTGTGAAATAAATCAAAACTCTTTTATTAATCACACACACAGGACTGGAAACCATGCCACCTCGCTAAATACAATCCTAGCGGACCTGGCTGGAGACAGGCAGACATAAAATTATGAACAAAGTAACACATTTATCAAGTGTAATACAGACTAATATACTCACACACTCACACAAAACAACCTAAACAACTATTTACGAGGTCCACAGTCCAGGGGCCATGACATATAGTCAGCATCTACTTTCCAGTAAACTTCACCTCAATTGAGGAATTAAGTTATCCAAACTGTGTTTGGGACGTGTTGAATTGTGAGGGTGATGCAAACTTAGTGTTAAGTATACGGCTGCAGGCCGACAGGATAGTATAAATTGGCATTCAGTGTCTTAGAATGCCAGCTGTTCTAAGCGCCAGCCAGTCTAAGGGCCACATGACCAAGGGCAGTCTGAGCTGTGGCAGTCTGAGCTGTGGCAGTCAGAGTGAGGACCTTTTCCAAATCCCTCCCTATGGCTACTAAAGGCCTCATTCCTACCTAACGTCTGGACCCCCTGGACAAAGCGGGCTCATTCATTCTCCACTCCCAGAATGAACACTGGTGTACATACCCTTACTAACTCCTTCTCCCCCTACACTGCCTGCTACAAACTTGAAAATGACCTTTTTCAATTGTCACTCTCTGACTAACAAATCTCTGCTTCTCAGCGAACTTATAGCCAATACCAATCTTGATCTTCTCTCTCTAGCTGAAACCTGGCACTCTGTAAACGACATGCACTCGCTGCATCTAGCTACCCCAAAGGGCTATTCCCTCTTTGACAAACCTCGCCTCACTGGCCGAGGCGGGGGCACTGCTGTTATTGCAAATTCTGTGCTCGCTGCCTCAGTTCTTTCTTTGCCTGCCTTTTCTTCATTTGAGCATCTCTCCATCAAGATCCCTTCTCTCATGTCCCTCACCCTTGCTGTGATCTACCATCCACCTAAGAGCAACTCTGCTTTTATTGCCGAGTTTTCTGAATTCCTCTCCCTCGTCTGCACTTCTACTGACAAACTCCTACTCCTAGGTGACTTCAACAATCATGTTGACTTGCCTTCCTCCCTCTCGTGACTGACTTCAACACGCTTCTGGACTGTCTTGGACTCTCTCAATCTGTCAACGTCCCCACTCACACCCGAGGACACACCCTGGATCTGCTCATCACCAGGGGCCTTGATATCTCCAATCTCTCCGTCTCAGATATCTATCTCTCTGACTATTTCTTAATCACTGCTAATATTAATCTCCCTGCTCCTTCCTCCGCTACTGATACTGTTATCTCCTTCCGTCCCAAGAATCTGCTGAATCCTCTGAAACTCTCAGAATGTGTCTCTGCATCCCCTCTAACTGGTACTCTCCCGTCCTCAGTTGACAATGCGGTAACCCTCTACAATGCCACCCTTACTTATATGATCGACACTGTTGCCCCGCTTACAACCAGAACCGTCAAGAAAGATCGAAACTGCTCATGGTACACTCTCGAAAGGGCTATAGCCATTCAGCTGACGAAACATCTCACGGACAACAATCTGCTAGAATCTCTACAGTCTGGTTTCCGGCTGCATCACAGTACTGAAACTGCTCTGCTCTGGATTGTGAATGATCTCCTGCTCAATGCTGATGCTGGTGCTCCCTCTGTGCTTGTCCTCCTTGACCTAACCGCTTCTTTTGACACCATAGATCATGGCATTCTTCTTGACCGCCTTCAGAAGTATGCTGGGATCTCTGGAACCTGTCTCTCCTGGATGTCCTCTTACCTATCCGGACGCATGCAGTCTGTCTTCTATGATGGAAGCAGTGGTGTTGCAAACCCAGTCATTTGTGGTGTCCCCCAAGGATCTGTTCTTGGGCCCCTTCTCTTCAATATCTACACGCTTCCCTTGGGTCACCTCATCTGCCAACACAGCCTCATGTTTCACTCCTATGCTGACGACACCCAGCTATACTTAAAACTCGACCCTGGAAGCCTCTCTGCCATGGTCCGACTCTCGGCTTGCATTCAAGACATTGAGGCCTGGATGTCTGCCAATTTTCTTCAGCTGAACACTAGCAAATCTGAATTCCTTCTGGTAGCATCTAAAGCCCAACTTAAGAATCTAAATATAGCTGCCCTGAACCTCAGAAACTGTCTGCTGCTGCCTTCCCCCACAATACAAAGCCTTGGTATACTTCTTGACAGCAACCTCTCCTTTGATGCCCACATCTCCTCCGTAGTCAAATCTTCCCTCTACCATCTTCGAAACATCTGCAAAGTCCATCCCTACCTTTTCCTCCTGGATGCGGAGATATTTTGTCATTCATTTGTCTCCTCTCGACTCGACCACTGCAACTCTCTATATGGTGGTCTCCCGGCATGCACCATAAACCGACTGCAGCTAGTTCAGAATGCCGCTGCCAGGATCCTTACCAGATGTAAAAAACGTGATCTGCCCAGCTGTTCAGGATTATTTTCAAAACTCTCCTGCTCACCTACAATGCCCTTCATCACACAGGTCCCAAGTACCTCCTTAACCTGCTGACCGCGATGTCCCTGCCTGCAACCTGAGGTCCTCCGACTCTGGACTGCTTGTTATTCCCAAACAAAAGTGCACCACACCTGGAGAACGCTCGTTTAGCTTCATGGCTCCGACTCTCTGGAACTGTCTCCCAGCTTTGGTGCATGACGCTCCCACCGTCGCTCGCTTTAAATCAACTCTCAAGACTGTGGCGGAGTGTCCCGCCCCTATTTATTATTATTTGTATTTTTGTTTGCGGCGCGGGTAAAAGCGCCGCGTCTTTTATTATTATTTAAAAACCCCGTGAGGATGCATGGCTGATCAGCTACTGATTACTTAAATAGCTGACAGTCATGCATCCTTACCAAACGCGTGCAGACTCTGGCCGGGGGATAATAAGATAATTACCAACTAGTTAATCCCTCGGCCAGAGTATATAAACCTGCAGCTCTCTGCACTTGATGTTGGGGTGTTGGAGTAGAGAGTACGGGGAGCGGAGAGAAGGAATAATATTTAAAAAACAATTGCTAATACGTGCTGGATAATCCAGCACGGCACTTACTTGTTTGTTTATTTATTCGTTTGGCCCTCGTGCCCTTTTGTTTGTATTTTGTTTAAATATTTTGTTTGTTTGTTATTAAATACGCTGAGTGCTTTTGCACTCAGTTTCACCCGCCCATCCACTGTTTGGAGTCAGTTACTTCCTGGTCCGTGACGTCATCCACCACACCACTGCGAGCCAGACTGTCACATATGGTGTCCTGCGTGGGACAAAACAAACGCCTCCAATAGCCGGACCAGGAAAGAAAAGCTCGTTTTTTTGTTCGTTTTTTTTTCAAAGTGTTTTTGTGTGTTTTTTGGGAAAAAAAATAAATAAAAAAAAAAAAAAATGGGAAGAAGCGGACGGAGGAAGCAGCAGCTACAGCAGCGTGGGGCCGGTCGCAGGTCCCACTGTAGCTCAACCATGCTGGACGTCTGCCCCACCTGCTTGAAAGGTGAGGAGTGGTGCTTCGCTGTTGGGGAGGTGGGTCACATAGCACCCGACCAACCCCCTCCATGGCAGGAGAAAGAGGAGCCAGAGCATCCAGTGAGGGAGGACCTGCATCCTCCAAAGAGGACGAATGCACTCTCCTCTGAGGGAGTCTGGGACTGGCTGGTGGAGCCGGGGAGGGATTATGAGGAAGCCCTCCCTGCAGTGATCAACCTCCTGTGGGCAAGAGATGGGGAGCGCTGGGAGGCCTGGGAACAGCAACACCACCCAGCATCCCTCCCAGACATCGCAGCCATGGTGCTCAACTACCTGGCTGCGGATATGGGAGAGACCCTGCTGCTGCCATCTCCAGCGCCAGAGGGAGAGGAGCCATCGCTGCCGTCTCCAGCGCCAGAGGGAGAGGAGCCATCGCTGCCGTCTCCAGCGCCAGAGGGAGAGGAGCCATCGCTGCCGTCTCCAGCGCCAGAGGGAGAGGAGCCATCGCTGCCGTCTCCAGCGCTAGAGGGAGAGGAGCCATCGCTGCCGTCTCCAGCGCCAGAGGGAGAGGAGCCATCGCTGCCGTCTCCAGCGCCAGAGGGAGAGGAGCCATCGCTGCCGTCTCCAGCGCCAGAGGGAGAGGAGCCATCGCTGCCGTCTCCAGCATCAGAGGGAGAGGAGCCATCGCTACCGTCTCCAGCATCAGAGGGAGAGGAGCCATCGCTACCGTCTCCAGCATCAGAGGGAGAGGAGCCATCGCTACCGTCTCCAGCATCAGAGGGAGAGGAGCCATCGCTACCATCTCCACCAGCAGAGGGAGAATGCCTGCTGGTTTCGCCTCCACAGCCTGGGGAGGAGCCCGAACGTCCTACGCCCGAGTGGGAGGAGCCCGAACGTCCTACGCCCGAGGGGGAGGAGCCCGAACGTCCTACGCCCGAGTGGGAGGAGCCCGAACGTCCTACGCCCGAGTGGGAGGAGCCCGAACGTCCTACGCCCAAGAGGGGGGAGTCGGTGCGTCCACAGCCCAAGAGGGAGGAGTCGGTGCGTCCACAGCCCAAGAGGGTGGAGTCGGTGCGTCCACAGCCCAAAGAGGGGGGAGTCGGTGCGTCCATAGCCCAAGAGGTGGAAGTCTGCGCTTCCACAGCCTTAGGACCCAAGCTGCAGTCCCAAGAGCCAGAAGGGGAGGAGTTACAGGCTCAACCCCCTGAATTTTTCTGGGGGGGAGAAGGGCAGGATGCTGGTGTTCCCCAGCAGCCTCTATTTATGCTGCTGAAGGGAGCACGGCACACACCAGCCCAGCCGCCACAGCAGAGGGAGCCAGCACCGCCACAGCCTCCCTCTGAGTGGCCAGCATCCGCCCCATCGCCTCTGCCTCCACCACCACCAGGAGCAGAGCAGCAGGAGCTGCCTCTGTCTCCACCACCACCAGGAGCAGGGCAGCAGGAGCTGCTTCTGTCTCCACCATCACCAGGAGCAGAGCAGCAAGAGCTGCCTCTGCCTCCGCCACCTCCACCAGCAGAGGGTGAATGCCTGCTGGTTCCACATCCACCGTCGTGGGAGGACTGCTTGCCCCTCCCACCTCCACCAGCAGAGGGTGAATGCCTGCTGGTTCCGCCTCCACCGTCGTGGGAGGACTGCTTGCCCCTCCCACCTCCACCAGCAGAGGGTGAATGCCTGCTGGTTCTGCCTCAACCGTCGTGGGAGGACTGCTTGCCCCTCCCACCTCCACCAGCAGAGGATGAATACCTGCTGGTTCCGCCTCAGCCGCCGTGGGAGGACTGCTTGCCACTCCCAGCTCCACCAGCAGAGGGTAAATACCTGCTGGTTCCGTCTCAGCCGCTGTGGGAGGACTGCTTTCCCCTCCCACCATCGCCATTGCCTGGGGATGGCTGTTCTGCATCGCCTGGGGCTGCCTTTTGTTCTCCACAGGACACAGGGTACGAGGGAGAAGTGGAGCTCCCGCTGCCGCCTCCATGGCCAGGGGCTCCCCTCCCGAGTTCGCCTTCCGAGGGTCCGCTGCGGCTGCCGTCGCCTTCCGAGGGTCCGCTGCTGCTGCCGTCGCCTTCCGAGGGTCCGCTTCTGCTGCCGTCGCCTTCCGAGGGTCCGCTGCTGCTGCCGTCGCCTTCCGAGGGTCCGCTGCTGCTGCCGTCGCCTTCCGAGGGTCCGCTGCTGCTGCCGTCGCCTGGGGTCGCCAGGGATCCTGCTTCGCCTGGGGTCGTCGAGGGTCCGGCTTTGCCTGGGGTCGCCAGGGATCCTGCTTCGCCTGGGGTCGCTACACGATGGCCGGAGCTCCATGAAAGGGAGCTGCCAGAAATGAAGAAAGGGGGGGAGGTCAGGAGACCAGCTCCCCCAGCCGCACTTTCGCGGCTGGAGATCATGTGGTCGGAGCCCCACGGAGGGGAACTGCCGGCCATGAAGAAGGGGGGAGAGGTCAGGAGACCAGCTCCCCCAGCCGCACTTTCGCGGCAGGATAGAGTGTGGCGGGAGCCCCGGAAGAGGGAACTGCCGGCCACGAAGAATGGGGGGGTGCCAGAGATTCCACCATGGCCACCCCCCAGAAGTAACTTGCTTCCCCCTCTTCCGGGACTTTAAGACTGAGGGGGGAGGTGGCCGTTGGGGCCATGTGTGCTGCGCACAAGGGGGGGCATGTGTGGCGGAGTGTCCCGCCCCTATTTATTATTATTTGTATTTTTGTTTGCGGCGCGGGTAAAAGCGCCGCGTCTTTTATTATTATTTAAAAACCCCGTGAGGATGCATGGCTGATCAGCTACTGATTACTTAAATAGCTGACAGTCATGCATCCTTACCAAACGCGTGCAGACTCTGGCCGGGGGATAATAAGATAATTACCAACTAGTTAATCCCTCGGCCAGAGTATATAAACCTGCAGCTCTCTGCACTTGATGTTGGGGTGTTGGAGTAGAGAGTACGGGGAGCGGAGAGAAGGAATAATATTTAAAAAACAATTGCTAATACGTGCTGGATAATCCAGCACGGCACTTACTTGTTTGTTTATTTATTCGTTTGGCCCTCGTGCCCTTTTGTTTGTATTTTGTTTAAATATTTTGTTTGTTTGTTATTAAATACGCTGAGTGCTTTTGCACTCAGTTTCACCCGCCCATCCACTGTTTGGAGTCAGTTACTTCCTGGTCCGTGACGTCATCCACCACACCACTGCGAGCCAGACTGTCACATATGGTGTCCTGCGTGGGACAAAACAAACGCCTCCAATAGCCGGACCAGGAAAGAAAAGCTCGTTTTTTTGTTCGTTTTTTTTTCAAAGTGTTTTTGTGTGTTTTTTGGGAAAAAAAATAAATAAAAAAAAAAAAAAATGGGAAGAAGCGGACGGAGGAAGCAGCAGCTACAGCAGCGTGGGGCCGGTCGCAGGTCCCACTGTAGCTCAACCATGCTGGACGTCTGCCCCACCTGCTTGAAAGGTGAGGAGTGGTGCTTCGCTGTTGGGGAGGTGGGTCACATAGCACCCGACCAACCCCCTCCATGGCAGGAGAAAGAGGAGCCAGAGCATCCAGTGAGGGAGGACCTGCATCCTCCAAAGAGGACGAATGCACTCTCCTCTGAGGGAGTCTGGGACTGGCTGGTGGAGCCGGGGAGGGATTATGAGGAAGCCCTCCCTGCAGTGATCAACCTCCTGTGGGCAAGAGATGGGGAGCGCTGGGAGGCCTGGGAACAGCAACACCACCCAGCATCCCTCCCAGACATCGCAGCCATGGTGCTCAACTACCTGGCTGCGGATATGGGAGAGACCCTGCTGCTGCCATCTCCAGCGCCAGAGGGAGAGGAGCCATCGCTGCCGTCTCCAGCGCCAGAGGGAGAGGAGCCATCGCTGCCGTCTCCAGCGCCAGAGGGAGAGGAGCCATCGCTGCCGTCTCCAGCGCCAGAGGGAGAGGAGCCATCGCTGCCGTCTCCAGCGCCAGAGGGAGAGGAGCCATCGCTGCCGTCTCCAGCGCCAGAGGGAGAGGAGCCATCGCTGCCGTCTCCAGCACCAGAGGGAGAGGAGCCATCGCTGCCGTCTCCAGCGCCAGAGGGAGAGGAGCCATCGCTGCCGTCTCCAGCGCCAGAGGGAGAGGAGCCATCGCTGCCGTCTCCAGCGCCAGAGGGAGAGGAGCCATCGCTGCCGTCTCCAGCGCCAGAGGGAGAGGAGCCATCGCTGCCGTCTCCAGCATCAGAGGGAGAGGAGCCATCGCTACCGTCTCCAGCATCAGAGGGAGAGGAGCCATCGCTACCGTCTCCAGCATCAGAGGGAGAGGAGCCATCGCTACCGTCTCCAGCATCAGAGGGAGAGGAGCCATCGCTACCGTCTCCACCAGCAGAGGGAGAATGCCTGCTGGTTTCGCCTCCACAGCCTGGGGAGGAGCCCGAACGTCCTACGCCCGAGTGGGAGGAGCCCGAACGTCCTATGCCCGAGGGGGAGGAGCCCGAACGTCCTACGCCCGAGTGGGAGGAGCCCGAACGTCCTACGCCCGAGTGGGAGGAGCCCGAACGTCCTACGCCCAAGAGGGGGGAGTCGGTGCGTCCACAGCCCAAGAGGGAGGAGTCGGTGCGTCCACAGCCCAAGAGGGTGGAGTCGGTGCGTCCACAGCCCAAAGAGGGGGGAGTCGGTGCGTCCATAGCCCAAGAGGTGGAAGTCTGCGCTTCCACAGCCTTAGGACCCAAGCTGCAGTCCCAAGAGCCAGAAGGGGAGGAGTTACAGGCTCAACCCCCTGAATTTTTCTGGGGGGGAGAAGGGCAGGATGCTGGTGTTCCCCAGCAGCCTCTATTTATGCTGCTGAAGGGAGCACGGCACACACCAGCCCAGCCGCCACAGCAGAGGGAGCCAGCACCGCCACAGCCTCCCTCTGAGTGGCCAGCATCCGCCCCATCGCCTCTGCCTCCACCACCACCAGGAGCAGAGCAGCAGGAGCTGCCTCTGTCTCCACCACCACCAGGAGCAGGGCAGCAGGAGCTGCTTCTGTCTCCACCATCACCAGGAGCAGAGCAGCAAGAGCTGCCTCTGCCTCCGCCACCTCCACCAGCAGAGGGTGAATGCCTGCTGGTTCCACATCCACCGTCGTGGGAGGACTGCTTGCCCCTCCCACCTCCACCAGCAGAGGGTGAATGCCTGCTGGTTCCGCCTCCACCGTCGTGGGAGGACTGCTTGCCCCTCCCACCTCCACCAGCAGAGGGTGAATGCCTGCTGGTTCTGCCTCAACCGTCGTGGGAGGACTGCTTGCCCCTCCCACCTCCACCAGCAGAGGATGAATACCTGCTGGTTCCGCCTCAGCCGCCGTGGGAGGACTGCTTGCCACTCCCAGCTCCACCAGCAGAGGGTAAATACCTGCTGGTTCCGTCTCAGCCGCTGTGGGAGGACTGCTTTCCCCTCCCACCATCGCCATTGCCTGGGGATGGCTGTTCTGCATCGCCTGGGGCTGCCTTTTGTTCTCCACAGGACACAGGGTACGAGGGAGAAGTGGAGCTCCCGCTGCCGCCTCCATGGCCAGGGGCTCCCCTCCCGAGTTCGCCTTCCGAGGGTCCGCTGCGGCTGCCGTCGCCTTCCGAGGGTCCGCTGCTGCTGCCGTCGCCTTCCGAGGGTCCGCTGCTGCTGCCGTCGCCTTCCGAGGGTCCGCTGCTGCTGCCGTCGCCTTCCGAGGGTCCGCTGCTGCTGCCGTCGCCTTCCGAGGGTCCGCTGCTGCTGCCGTCGCCTGGGGTCGCCAGGGATCCTGCTTCGCCTGGGGTCGTCGAGGGTCCGGCTTTGCCTGGGGTCGCCAGGGATCCTGCTTCGCCTGGGGTCGCTACACGATGGCCGGAGCTCCATGAAAGGGAGCTGCCAGAAATGAAGAAAGGGGGGGAGGTCAGGAGACCAGCTCCCCCAGCCGCACTTTCGCGGCTGGAGATCATGTGGTCGGAGCCCCACGGAGGGGAACTGCCGGCCATGAAGAAGGGGGGAGAGGTCAGGAGACCAGCTCCCCCAGCCGCACTTTCGCGGCAGGATAGAGTGTGGCGGGAGCCCCGGAAGAGGGAACTGCCGGCCACGAAGAATGGGGGGGTGCCAGAGATTCCACCATGGCCACCCCCCAGAAGTAACTTGCTTCCCCCTCTTCCGGGACTTTAAGACTGAGGGGGGAGGTGGCCGTTGGGGCCATGTGTGCTGCGCACAAGGGGGGGCATGTGTGGCGGAGTGTCCCGCCCCTATTTATTATTATTTGTATTTTTGTTTGCGGCGCGGGTAAAAGCGCCGCGTCTTTTATTATTATTTAAAAACCCCGTGAGGATGCATGGCTGATCAGCTACTGATTACTTAAATAGCTGACAGTCATGCATCCTTACCAAACGCGTGCAGACTCTGGCCGGGGGATAATAAGATAATTACCAACTAGTTAATCCCTCGGCCAGAGTATATAAACCTGCAGCTCTCTGCACTTGATGTTGGGGTGTTGGAGTAGAGAGTACGGGGAGCGGAGAGAAGGAATAATATTTAAAAAACAATTGCTAATACGTGCTGGATAATCCAGCACGGCACTTACTTGTTTGTTTATTTATTCGTTTGGCCCTCGTGCCCTTTTGTTTGTATTTTGTTTAAATATTTTGTTTGTTTGTTATTAAATACGCTGAGTGCTTTTGCACTCAGTTTCACCCGCCCATCCACTGTTTGGAGTCAGTTACTTCCTGGTCCGTGAGGTCATCCACCACACCACTGCGAGCCAGACTGTCACAAGACCCACCTGTTCTCTCTTGCTTTCCATGCTCTTTAAGCCTGATATCTGCTATTAGCTGCTGCTACTATTTCATGTATTATGTTACTATCATGTATTATGCACTTTCCACTGTATTTAATGTATGATTTCATGTATTATGCTACTATCATGTATTATGCACTTTCCACTGTATTTAATGTATTATGGATTTTCTTGTTGTTACTGCATCTTGTAAAGCGCTTTGTGATGGTGGTCCACTATGACAGACGCTATATAAAATAAAGATTGATTGATTGATTGATGCAGGGTTAGGGGGTATCTGCAATGACAGTGCATCACACAACACAGCCTCAGTGGGCATCTGGATAAGTAGATAACTAGTAGAGTATATTATTACTCATTACTTTGGATAGCACTACTGGTGTACCTTGGCCAGGACCAGGCCCTGAGATCACACAAGATCAGATTATGGTGGTATTGTTGGTAGTCTCAGGGTTCCTACACTTCATTTGGAGACATTTAAATGTGAGGAAGAACCTTAAATCCAGGTCATATCTTTCTCATCAGAACAATACCTAATCGATAAAGCCTCTTTCAATGACAAATGTGCCAAACTGGCAAAACAAATTAAAATGGTAAATAACTGCTTCAGAGTCTCTGTTTCCTTAACAGCCCTTTGTGGTCCACTTAACTTACTGATAAATATGTGCATTATAGGATTGCTGTAGTTCTGCTGAGGGGGGTTGTGACAGGGTACACCCCACCCCTATGTTTATTTTTGTATTATTGTTATTATTTAAATGTATTTTGTGTTAAAACTGATGTATTATTATTTATTGTTATTTTGATAGGCAGGGAAAGAGTTAAAAGCCTTCCCTGTCAATTTGAGGAGAGTCACATCAATATAAACAGCAGCTATGCACTGGAAAGGGGTTTGGTGTTTTCTTTTGTATTGTGAAGTTATGCGTCGTGTTGGAAGGAAATTGTGGAGAGAAGGAGAACTGTCAGGAGTTAAGTGTTTTGTTTGTTTGTCTGTGTACCTGTTGTGTCTATACAGACCGCTGTTGCCATCCCGGGAACTGATGTTCTTGAGCCAGTACTGCACCTGGAATCACCAGCGCTACAAGCACCTGCACAGCAACCCAGCACAGCAACCCAGCACGTCCCTTCTGCACTCTACACTGTCTGTGCACTACCGATAGCTAGCTGCATCCCTGGAACTGTTGCTATCAAGCCAGTATCCCAAACCCGGGAAGCAGTACTATCATCTGCACCTGCACCCGAGCCCTGCACTCCGTTTCACGAGCTACACTTCACCCCTGGACTTCACCGGCTTGTACATTGTGTTTTTGGGTTTGTTTATTTTGGCCACTGTGCCGTTTTGTTTGTGTGTTTAGTGTTTGTATCAAAAAGAAAGAGCACATTTGCGTCTCACCCCACAGTATGGTTGTGTGTCTACTTCCTGGTCTGACGTCACCCACCAAGTCATCCGTGACAGGGGTCCTATAAAAAAAGTGACTGTCTTTGAAATGCATTTTTGAGCTTATTTGACACTGGTGAGCAATATCTTTGACAATAATTAGGGGAAACTGTTTAAAGTGGAGACCTGTGTACGAGATCTATTGTACTGCAACACTTCAGGAACTTTTCTAAACACAAAGCTGTTAGTTTATGCAATGCCTTTTGAATTACAGCAGGGCTGGATTAACTAAGCTTTTGAAAAACAATGGGAAGCCTGTTTAATAAACTAGCCTGATACAGGAGCCATCATAACACAGTGGAGAGCCTACTTTAGTGGCAATTAGACAGCTTTTACAACAGATGCATCACCTGATTCCTCTGCTTATTCACGACCTGACATGCAAATTACAAAACGCCTCATTCAGTACTGTCTGTATCTAGTTAGAATGTATCGGTTTAGCCTTATTATACAGCCCATTGATTGTACTACAGCAGTTTATTGTGCTATATCAACCCGATGCAGTGTGTGTTGGTAGTTGGTCCCTTCCTTGAAAGAACCTCAGCCCAGCTGTGTGTGAATTTGGGTACTCTACCTGTCTGTAAACTACCGAAATACATTAGTAGCTGGTCAAATTTATCAGTGCTGGAGAATAAGCATCTCAGTACTACCAAGGTCATGCTTGGCCTCAAAGCAACAATCCGATTTCATAAATCAAGCTCTTTTTATGGGCAGTTGACATGGCCTAATCACAGATCGATTTCCATAGGCTGCTTTAGCATGTGACATGTGATGGTGTTCCAAACTCCAATTTTCACCTGACAAATCTTAGTAACGAATGTTTCCAGGCTACTGAACCCTGGAGGTGAGCCCCAGCTTGGCTAGCCTTCCCCTTGGCCTTGTCAGGTGCTTGTCCAGTAGGGGTTGCTGAAGCACATTGAGGTGAACTGTTCCCAATTGATTTTCCGCCATGGGTGGCCAATAAGGAGCTCCCAGTCAGGACCCACAAATGGTATTCAAACTACACTTGCATGATAAGCTTCATTCCATGCAGGACAGCTTTTACTTGGTTAGCCACTGCGGTCCTTGTTCCTTGGTTCAGTGCTTTTGAAGACTGTGTTGGAAAATGGTCTTAAATTGGACCTTCTTTCTGGGTTTCCAGGGAGGAAGACATTTAAGTGGCTTCCGCACCTCACACTCTCACCTAACAAATGTAGACATTGACAAACTAGTTTAGTTAGTTTCACAGAGGGTACATACTGCATAGTATACATTTATTTTTGGACTGAATATACAGTAATGCATTTTCCTCTGAGATCTCAGGATAGCTGACACTATCCTGCAAATGAGATGTTTACATTTCAATGAGCCGGCCTCTAGGAAATAACCTTTTAATAAATGCATAAATCTCTGTGGCGCAATCTTGGGAAATGAATTTCAAAACCTGAATACTGTTTACCATCCAGCATGGGTCCAACTTATATGTTCCACAAAATGAAATCTTTTGTGACAACATAATATGAATTAGAGTGTGGAAATTGAAAATGAAATATGAAACTCAAAACCTGAAACCTGTTTCTGCCTGACTAATCAAAGGATAAATACTCTTACCATTCCAACATTAAATATGTGAATATTTGTTTCCTTTGGGACAGCATTTATTTTCACATTAATTGTGACATTTGCATTCAGCAAATGGGTATCTGAGTGCTAGTGTGTGGCAGGGTAGCGTCACAGCCCAAGATGTTACCGGCAGGAAATAGACCCAGAGACAGAAAGCTGCAGTTTTACACACAAAGCACACTTTAATTAACAAAAACAAACAGGAACAAAACAAGCTGGGCATTCGCCATCACTATTTTATTTCTTAGCGTCTTCACGGTACAAAAATCACAGCACAAACACTGATCCCCAAACTCCTCCAACAAACAAAGGATTTCTGGCCACCCCACCCCTCCATCCTGATTAAGATATAGAACAGCTATTAGTATTACCATTGTAATCGTGATAAACACATAATCAGAATGATCAAACAAATAATCCATAAGATTGTTTTTATTTTTGAATGGCGCTAACACAATATAATAAATCACTCTGCTATTACCTTGTTGAGCACACCAATGGTTTTGACTGGGACAAAAAATAAAGGTTGTTTTTGCTCTACATGTTTCCTCATAATATGAACCAAACTACAGGTGAAATGTTTACTTCGAAGTGGTGTTTCCTTGTATAGCTTGTTTTGGTTGCGAAGCAATCATGGTTGTTTTTCTGTTTATATTTTTAAAAGCAATTAGAATGAGCAGCATATTGCAGTCTATCATTCTACCAAGTAATAAAGTGGAATAGTTGTATGCTTTTGTCTTATGTAGGTATTCACTTTAATTCAGGCCACTAAGATTTCAGTTTACAAAAGCTGCAAGAGTTTCCGCTGCAAGAGTTTTTAATTTTTTTTTTTTCCAGGAATGCTTCTTCCTGCACCGAATAGCTAAATGTCACCGATCTACCCTGTGACGGTTACCAAGGCGATCACACGCTCTGTCATCCTAAGTCACGTTAACGGGACCTGAGGTACTGTGAGTTCTTTTGCTTAAATACAAAGCAAAAATTATGTAGCCTAAATAAGTCTAACTATAAGATGACCTTGACACAATATTTTGCCGGTA
Source organism: Acipenser ruthenus (assembly GCF_902713425.1). Taxonomy (NCBI): domain Eukaryota; kingdom Metazoa; phylum Chordata; class Actinopteri; order Acipenseriformes; family Acipenseridae; genus Acipenser; species Acipenser ruthenus. The sequence goes on along the minus strand of NC_081190.1, from coordinate 91,517,027 downwards.
CTCCGTACTGGGCCATACCGGCTTACTTTCACCTCTGGTTATATGTAGGCTGTAGTAAAAGTTCAAGGTCATGGACATTATAAAAACATGATTGGTCTTGAAAGAATATGACCAAACGAGATTCAAGGGAGAATGTACAGTAAGTAGGTCAGTGACATGCTGTGCTGTTCATTCCCTGTCATAGATTTTAGAACTGTTTGTATCATCACAACTGAATGCCTGTCTTTAGTTTAGTTTAGAACTATTTGTATCATCACAACTGAATGCCTGTCTTTAGTTTAGTTTAGAACTATTTGTATCATCTCAACTGAATGTCTGTCTTTAGTTTAGTTTAGAACTTTGTGCCCACAGGGCCAGCACAGGTACATCTCAATAGTGCAAGCACTAATACAAACAGAGACCTAAGTGGGCCATACTCAACCTAAGTAGATATACAGTATGTGAAAACTGTGTTAAGCAATGCCCTTCAAAACACCCCTTCTCTCAAGGTCGTGAAGGTTGTCCTTACATTAAGAAAACATTTTATAAGGAATGTGACAGTGAGAATCTAACCTGGAATCATCTGTTCCAAGAAATCTAACCCTGAACAAAAAGAACATGTCCGCTAAATGTGGTCAGAAGACATTTTTTAAGTCTTTCAGCAATTCACAGTAACTTAGCCCAAGCTATCACTGCTCCCTGTCAGCAGCACTCATCCAGATTAACACCCCCGCGATCACTCCTGGCGATCCTGCTGTAGATATCAACATGTGTAAAAGTGCCAGGATTACCTCTTTAATCCTCTCTTACACTGTGTAAAACCCATTAAGCTGAAATGAAGTCCTCAGCCCAGCAGGTTTCCTTAAGTGAAGTCCCCAGGCAGCCTCATTTTGTAAACGGCTGCGAAAGCACTATGTATTCACCTGTAGATACAGACACAGGGGGCCTTCTGATGATGTGGAGTCAGAATCCACCATGGGAGCATCAAAGTACAGTGTGCCATAAGGATTTTAAAGATTATCCCCTAGAAGTTCATGCTGGAAATAATAGATCTGCAGATATTAAAACATTTTTAGTGATGTATAACACAAACACTCTATGGGGGGGGGGAGCATGTGTGCGGTGCTGGTGAGTGCTGCTTTGTTTAATTATAAAGCACATTGTTACTCTGGCAAATTATGACACGTGGTTATTGGACATGTTTGTTTAATAACAAAAGACCTACTTCTTTCTGTCATCAGGGATTCTTTCATCAGCTGTAATGTGTTATGTATCCAGCAGGAGGTGCTGATGCAGTCTTGTGAGACTACAGACAACAGTACGAACTTCAATTGGCAAAACCGTCTGTACAGTTTCAACATGGGTTTATAAAGCAACCATGGGGTCATATTTTCAAATAATTTACTCTAGTAAATTATTTTTTCCACACTTATGTTACAAAATGAGAATCAAATAACTTAAATGTGGTACAATTATATTACTAAGTTGTTTCAATTGAGTTGAGTTTTGCAAAATTAAAGTTAATTTAAGACAGTAGTAAACACTTTGAAAATATCCCCCCATATTTCTTACATACAATATGAATAAACTATAGGCACTACACCTTTAAATACTTAACAAACGTTATAAACTGTGATTGCTTACAGACACTTGAAAAGAATAAATTGGTAACACCCTAGCGTGGCTGTGACAATAAAATATTTAATTAAACAATTTGAAAAAGCTGGAGTAGATTGACACATCTGAATATTAAAATGAATAGATGGGAAGAGTGAAGGAAATACAAGAGGTTAATGGAATGGAGTTGAGCGGGCTGACAACTACATTGTCACTGATGGATTAGATGTGTATAATAGAAACCAAAAGCCAATTATTTGCATTTTAACAAGGCATTCTTATCCCATGAAGAGGCTCTCTTCTGTGGCATTTCATTATAATCTCAGATGCAGTGGGTTTTATGCATTTTATACAGTTTAGTGGGGGGTATGAAATATATTCTGCTTTTCCTTAGTTCTTGACTGTATAATTACAAAGATTTACATACGAACACAAGAACATTTACAAACAACATGGGGCCTTTTGGCCCATCAGTGCTCATCTGGTTCCTAGTAGCTAGGTAATCCTTAACGCTCTCTGTGTAAAGAAGTGTCTCCTACTCTTCATTCTAATTCTGTCGCCACTTAGATTCCAACTGTGAACTTAAATTATGAACTTTGTCAACTCCTTTTATAATTGTAGAGACTTCAATCGAGTCCCCTCTAATTCTTCTAAATTCTAAGATTTATAATTTCAGTTCTCTTAATCTGTCTTCATATCTCATTCCTTTAAGCCATGAGATTGATCTGGTTGCTCTTTGATGAACTCTCTCCATGGACACAAAGTCCCTTTGTAGTGATAGTGTTTCCATTGCTGAGTAGTTACAGAGTAGTTACAGAGTAGTTATGTGTAGTGCATATATATATATATATATATATATATATATATATATATATATATATATATATATATATGTGCACTACACATAATTACAATGTTATTAAGCAAAGTAAAAATGTACTTGATGTGTAAATCTTTTTGCATGATATAACCCTAACGATAAGCCTCCCTAACATAACAGTAAACCTAACCCAATCCCTAACCCTTTTCTGATACAATTGTTTACTTACATTTATAATGCAAAAAGATGTACACATTAAGTAAATTGTAATTATGCATAAAACATTGTAATTATGTTTAAGTATACATGTATTTACTAAGTAACTGTTATGTAAATACACCGTAATTAGAGACAATTTAAAGTCCTAGCGGTTTGGTTCTTACTGAACTCCATATCTAATGTTAATTCATAATGAACAGACAGTGAGGAGAAGAATCTAAACAGTGGCAGACCTTAATATCCTCACTATTTAACTCTAAATAAATCCTGCTTTTGACCTGCATGACTAATACAATGAAAGTACAGTGTCTTTTGGGATGTTTGCTATTAAGATCTGACATTGTTTATATGATTAAAATACACCACAGGGTTGCAAATATAAAAATGTGTTTAAGCCTGAATATTTTTCAATTTGAGAGAAAAAATTAAACATCATATAAATTAGCATTTAAAAAGATACAACCTCAATTACACATATGGAGGCAGTTTGTGTCCGTCTACTATCATACAGAGCATTACAGTTATGCAGTGCTTCTCATTTTCAGTTATGATTACTCACACCTGCTTTTCTCCCAATTTGTAAACTGTAGTATTGCTTGGCATGTCGAAAGATATGGGGGTCTGATCAGCATTTCTGATCTGTCCAAGCTGGTACTGTTTATTAGATCTGAGCCTAATAACGAAATGCTGGAATTGTAAAAGCTTCTCTTCGAATTCTTCCAGAAGCGAATTAAGCTTCTTTGAATATGGCTGCCTATATGTCATGGATGATTCGAGATCGGACAGTGATGTCTTTGTTCATCTTTTCTCGGCAGTCAGTCACGTTGCTGTTTGTGTGCTCGGGTAGTCACATCTTTTGTTGCCGATTTTAATACACACATCACTATACTGTACTCCAATTTATTCAAATCTGTTTTTGAGAAGAAAAAGTGGTTTAAAAAGTGTCTTAAATTTGAAGGAATACTTCAGTCTTGAATACTTCAAGAAACTTCAGTCGCCGAAACCGCAGTTTAAAGAACAGTGTGCAGCATGAGTACCCTGAGGTCTGCCTTCGATAAATACACCTATTGCAGCATGAGGAGAAGGGATGCAGCATGAGGAGAAGGGTATTCTGTAACCCTCTCGATACACTATTGGGAACAACCTCCCCTAAACTAACCTACTTCTGGGATCCCGGAGTACCGGCATCCTCACAGCGACTCCTGACTCTTCAAACGGCCTCTGCTGGGCAATGCCTTCACGAGCGCTGTCTTTCAGTCGAAGGGTTCTGTAGTAGTTCATCCTCCAGAGCAGACACTCTCCTCTTCGATGTCAACAAGCACAAGCTTTCGCTCAGCGCCGGTCTGTGTAGCAATGGCTGTGCAGTAGCCTTGAGCTGTGGCGCAGATGCTTTTTGAGCTCGGCGCAGCCTCCCCGGACACGCCCCCCAGCCAATCCGGACCTCCCGATCAGCTCAGCACCGGGGCCTAACTGCTCAATTGGTTGTCCAGCACTGCGTCTTCTGTTCTGAGTCTCAGCTGCACACATTTGCGCAGGAACCAGCGGCAGGGCTCTCCTGTCACAGTAAGTTATACATGAGTGCCCTACTCTGGGTACTTATTGGAGAATTATACATATAATCCAGGTCGTAACTATGTATGACATCCTACTTTGATGCTCTTAGCATCCGCCCACTCAGTCAGGTACTGCTTAATGCAGCTGATCAGATACAATAGTAAATTGTAAGTTATTATATTAGGTTCAAAGCCCACTGCATTTACAGATTTCATGATGTTTCAATGAAGGCCTTGAATCTGCTCAAATATAAATACGTTCCTGTAAAACAGGGGTGTCCAATCATGATCGTGGAGGGCTATTCCACTCCAGCTTTAACTGGTAAAAGGTAAAATTATATAATTAACAACTTCAGGGTCTGGATGGAGGTTTAATTGGTTCAATTAAACAATTTAGAACAGTGCTGGAACAAAGACCAGGAGTGGAAGGGTCAACTTTGGCCAACCCTGCTCTAAAAGTCAAGTGATTTATTACAGTATTCTGGATTCTCATTAAAGATATACACAAAAATTAAAATCCCTAGATATAAGTAATGTATTTACACAGCCTTAGTAGATTTTAGGACGTTATTTCACTACATTTATGTAAATGTCTTCTTCAAACTGACAGGACAGGGCTAATTGAAATGTTTGTCATTGAATGTATTAAGTTTCTTTTAGTATTTCTAAATCTAGCACTATTGACTGGTTAATAGTTATGGATGGCAGATGACTGGATGTATGTCATGTTTTTTTTTTTTAAAGTAGTAGTGAGTCTACGAAGCTTGTAGCAATTATTAATAATTTAAAAAAAACGTTTTAGTATTACAAAAACACCAAGTAGTGAGTAGTGTGTGAACCATGTACAGTCAAACTGCATTCTGCCGCAAGCACAATAGGGGAGGTAGCCCTGATAAACTACAATCATCGCCCTCTACCAGCTGACTGTCTTACAAGATATTTCTTGACCTCCACTTTGGATTGGGAAACTGCCTCTGCAGCCAACTGTACTTAGCTTACAACAATATATCAATAACAATAGAGTAGTTAGCCCAGCAGCTGCTGGAGCTGCAGTGAGGACTGGCAATACAAGTCAAACAAAGCACAAACTGTGTCTCTGTTCACGTGCTGCTTTTAGATATACTGTAACCCCCTTGCATGTGATGGGCCCTGCAGCCCCAGCTGAGTGACAGATAAACTACCATTCAGTGTCTGTCTGACCCCGATTCCAATGAGAGAGCCCAGGTTTGCAGGTGGGCATAGGGGCTGTTAGATGATGTGCGAAAAAAACAGAGAAATCCTTCCATTTGATTTTGAATCAGTTCAGCTTTTAAATTTAGTGATTTGCCTGAAGCGTTATTTAAAACACTGGTATGCTTAAAACTTCAGAAACAAAATCAAGAAGACATGTTTTGGCTAAAGGTGCAGGTTATTATTATTATTATTATTATTATTATTATTATTATTATTATTATTATTATTATACTGTAAAACAATAAGGGATATTTTTACAATTTTCTAGTGTTTCCTGCATTTTCTGAAAGGTAAAGGTATGCAATTTTTTTCCATTTCAGAGAATTTCAAAAAAAGTCAAAGTTAAAACTGTTTTATTTATTACTAGCTTTAGATGCTTACCTTTTCAAACATCCGTTACTACACCTTCCTGAGATACCCTTCAAAAAACAAGTCCATGATCTGTGACCAGCAAAATGACTTTGTTTAATGCATGTTGGTAATGTATGGAGTTTCATCCTGATAACCACAGAATTGTGTGCTAAGTGTATGTAGTAAACAGTAGTAAATGGTCACTACAGTGTAGCGACTTGTAGGTCATAATGTACCTGCATTCTGTGCATTATTTCTAAAGGTCTGATTTTTAAATCTTGGTAACTTAGAATATGTTGAGTAAATCACTAATGGAAAAGATCAACTAAAAACAAACATATTAACATATGTGATAACTTATGTTTAAACTGTTTAAATCAAAAGGACTATATACCATCAGTACCCTGGCCTTATCTGGAAGAAAACACTGTGTGGGCAAGCTCTTGCAGAGCAGTGGCTGACTGGGCCCAAACCTGACCCCAAACCCTGATTACTGGAGAGGGAACTACATCTTAGCAGGCAGCTCAGGCAAGATCTGCCTGAAGCAATATGTAACCACGCTCCCATTAAAGCACTGGGGGCTATGCTGTATTTCCAGCTGACTGACTGAAATTGACTCTGTCAGTTACAGAAAGACCAGATTGAGACCCCTGATAATGTTAAGGAAATCACCAAAGACCAGAAAATAAAACTGATTGGCAGGTCGTGCATGAAACATTACCGTCTTCCCGCTGTGTGCACTTTGAGCCGCACATAATTTCAACTCACAACAGCTAAATTGGGCTTTGTGATTAAGTGAAAAACAGTCTTTCCACCCTGTGCAGCACCATGTGAATTCAAGGCTACTGCAGGGAAAGAAAAGGTTTCTATGTGCGAACCGGGCAGCAAATGTGAAGGTTTTTATAATGCTGTTCACAAACCTTTTTTTTTTTTTTACTATTATTCACTTGAGATCAGCATGGTCTACAGGAATTTCTGAGCTTTTTCTACTATGTCAGTCAGTCAGCGACGGGTGTCTAATCATATCTAGCACAATGATTAATGGAGAGGATAGTGTAGTTTATGAATACTGAAGCGCAGAGGCTGTTCAGAACAGGATCACCAATTTGCAATACACAAGAGTGTACTCAACAATGACAGCTTTGGTAGAGACAAAAAATATGCTATAGTTTGTAATATATGGAATTAATATATGTCTCTCTATGTTGTACTGTGTTTTGGCCCTTTCACCCACTCCAACTAGGATAAATAAAAAAGTTCTGACATAAAACTATATACAGTATATATCAAAACTATGCTGTTTGATAAACTTACTAATGACTATGCTGGTTCCCGGATATATTCCAGTGTTTGAAAGGTATGTTTTATATGCTTGCTAGAGGCAGAATGAACTGCAAATCTACCCAAAAAAACTCCCATGTGTGATTGTGCCCTATTTCCTGTGCCAGCAAAGCACTGATAATGTAAGCAAATGTCCAGGTCCAGAATGTAAAGCTATGCAAAGTTAGAAGTAGGAAACCATAATTTAATTGACAGGAAAATCCCTGCAACCATACCTAAAAGTCAAGCAGAATTTGGAACAAGGAGGTAACTTCCACATTGAATAGCAGTGAACAATGTGTTCCAGCTAGGTACATTTAAACCTACCTCTCTTTGCAGTCAGCAACATGTTTTGAGCTTACCTCCCCTCACCAGCCTCAGTTTTGGCCATGGGGGTAGGCCGTCAAACCAAGCAACAGAAAATGCTGTGATACGGGCTTATGTCACAAGAGCTGTTCTTACTGAATGGTTAATACATCACATGTCCACGTCCTCACGTATAAATTTGAATAATCACGCTTTTGACACAGACCTTTACGGGGCAGGACTTCTCAAAGGCTCTGTCCTGTCTACAACATGTCAATGATTTGATTAGGTAAGAAGCCTCTTCAGTAAGAATGTTTAGGGGGCTGGTTTGATCAGCCTATGTCTTGATAATCCACAGCTAAATATATTACAGTACCAGGGATTCCCACTGGTGTACTTCACTTGTTTTAGGGATAATCGCAGGATAACCACAGATAGGTGGTTTATCCAATGCAGGAGGATTCTCCAGTGCTGTAAAATGCTCTAAAAAGATTCAGCTGTGGCTTATACCAGTGGAGTATATGTTAATCAAATTGACCCTTACAGAAGACACGAGTTATGGAAGAAAATTGAAATAGAAACCAGAATTAATTAAGGTCTTTATTATTTTTTTTACTGTAACTATTTGCACTTTCACTTTCAGCACTTCCAGAACATTTAGTGAATAGGATTAGGGTAGTGGAATGAACCACATCCCTAGATTTACGGAAAGCTTCCAGAACAACACAGTGGATGCACAGCAAAACATAATTCCAAAGAACGGTCCACATCCTGTGATGCTTCAGAAGCCAGCTTTGGGTCAGACATGGACAAAGGTCACTGGTTATTTGATCTAACAGAAAGCAAAAGGGTACAGGATGTCAGGATAACACAAGAAGCAGCCTGCAGTTACAGTGCATATAGACAAGCAACCAAAGTCAAAACCAGCGACACCAACACAAGTTCCTCTAGAAGCACTGAATCTATTCAGAAACATAAATATATAGATCCATATGGCCAGTTTCTGTTGTTATATCTAAAAAAGCAGGTTCCCTTAACATGTCCACCCAGGTGGTCAGGTTCTGTCATCCCATGCACTTCCAGGGAGGGAGGCAGAAGGATATTTTATCTTTGGTTTAGAGCTGCATAATATTACTGTTGAAATGTGTGGCTTCCAAGGGAGCTCTGGTTTCAGGACTGGCATACAAACTGCAGATGTCTTGCATCTCAGTCTTGTATTCTAGCCACCACAACAGCAGAGATCCTACTGGCTTTCCTGCTAATTGGCTGGGCTGTGTTAAATGCCACAAGGGCCCGCAAAGGGAATCAATTCTGTGATCTCAGAAGGTGTAATTGAAAAGGAATTCTGTCTCTGAAATTGCTCACCCTGAGAGATGGATAATCCGAAGCAGATAATCCATTAAACAGATGCCTTGTGGGAGCTTGCTTTTTAAAGAAAATAAAATATGAACAATGAAGATTGTTTTTTTATATTAAAGGCTCTCATACCATTTCCTTGTAAATGTCAGCGATTCACAACCTTCCACACATTGCACATAGAATAGTGATGGCAAAAACACCTCTGTAATCTTTAGTATAACGTAACCATACTATATTATTATATCATATAGATTTACAGAAAGCCTCCAATACAATACTAAAATATTATTTCACTGCAATTTTGCAGTTTTCCCATGCTTTTCCATTGTTATGCTATGCAGTTACTATAGTTGACCATGTTTTGCCATGTTATTTAATATGCTGTAATATCTTCATTTTACAATGCTTTCACTATGCTTTATTACACTTTCCATAGTTTACTCCAGTTTGCTATGTTTATTAATATGCGTTACCATACTTTGCTTATTCTTTACACTGCTCACATATGCTCTCCAAGGCTTTCACTATGCTTTATTCCACTTTGCTTTGCATTTACTATGGAAATTTTATAAGGGTGTAATTCTCCTTTATACATCTTTGTGAGGGTGGTCAAGTAGTCTGCAATGTTGTTCCGGCAGGAAAGCATGCAAAGGCAGGAGGATTGAGGTTTACAACCACAAGAATCTATTTTTCAAAACCAAGTGAACAGGAACTTTACACACACTGGAACATGTTTAACTTTGTACAGGAAACAAAAATAAATCAAACAAACAAACAAAACAAAATAAACAAAAATCCTAAATGCAGGTCTATACTTGTTAGTTTGTTTTTAGCAGGCTTACACAGGGCATTAATGCTATCCCTCAGCCTATTCTCACCACCATTCACAGTCACAGTAACCACCCCAATCAGACTGAAAGAGCCTTATTTATACCCAACAGTTAACCACGCCTCCCAAATAGCCCAGGTGGATGGGTGAATTTAAAATCCAAGCATTTTTACACTGTGCTTAAAATTCAATAAATATATTTAGATTCCTCATATCACCAAGGCATCTATATACACTACCGGTCAAAAGTTTTAGAACACCCCCATTTTTCCAGTTTTTATTGAAATTTAAGCAGTTCAAGTCAAGTGAATAACCTGAAATGGTACAAAGGTAAGCGGTAAACTGCCAGAGGTTAAAAAAAAAGTTTAGGTTACCAAAAACTGAAAAATAATGTACATTTCAGAGTTATACAAAAATACCTTTTTCAGGGAACAAGTAATGGGTTAACAACTTACAGCTGCTCTGCAGCAATGGAAGTAAATTAAGCCTTGAAAGTTGATGCTAACAATTCCTACAGGTGTCCCAACTTTTGTTGATTACTTACAAACCCTCTGTATTATAAAAGCAGTGTTGGAACAGAATGTGTTACTACACCCTCTTAAGCATTATTTGGACAGTATTGTACTGCAGGAAGTAGTATATTGCTCTCATTATGGCGAGAAAAAGGCAATTAACAAAGGAAGACAGACAGACCATTATAACCCTTAAAAGTGTAGGTCTTTCCTTTAGAGAAATTGCAATGAAAGCCAAGGTGTCAGTGAGTACAGTTTCCTACACCATCAAAAGGCACTTGGAAACTGGAGGAAACTCTGACAGGAAGAGGTCTGGCAGACCCAAAGCCACAACAGAATCAGAAGACAAGTTTCTGAGAGTCAACAGCTTGCATGATCGGCGGCTCACAGGACAACAGCTTCAAGCACAGCTTAACACTGGTCGAAGTAAGCAAGTCTCAGTTTCAACTGTGAAGAGAAGACGTCGAGCTGCAGGTTTGACAGGTCGAGTGGCAGTAAGAAAGCCATTGCTAAGATGGCAAAATAAGAAAAAGAGGTTTGCCTGGGCCATGATGCACCGCCAGTGGACTACTGAAGACTGGAAAAAGGTCTTATGGACCGATGAATCAAAATTTGAAATCTTCGGTTCATCATGCAGGGTTTTTGTACGCCGTCGAGTAGGCGAAAGGATGGTTCCTCGGTGTGTGACACCAACTGTCAAACATGGAGGAGGAAGCGTGATGGTCTGGGGCTCTTTTGCTGGATCCAGAGTCGGCAACTTGCACAGAGTGAGTGGCACCCTGAACCAAAACTGCTACCACAGCATTTTGCAGCGCCATGCAATACCCTCTGGTATACGCCTAGTTGGTCAGGGGTTCATCCTACAGCAAGATAATGACCCAAAACATACCTCCAGGCTATGTCAGAACTACCTTAGAAGAAAAGAACAAGACGGTAGGCTTCAAATCATGGAATGGCCAGCACAGTCTCCAGACTTAAACCCCATTGAGCTGGTTTGGGATGAACTGGACAGAAGGGTGAAAGCAAAGCAACCTACAAGAGCAACACATTTGTGGGAACTTCTGCAACAATGTTGGGAAGAACTTTCCGAACAATATTTGATTTCCATTGTAGAAAGAATGCCATGAGTGTGTTCGGCTGTTATATCTGCAAAAGGTGGCTACTTTGATGAGTCAAAAATTTAGATTAAATTTTGTTAAACAAAATGATTCCATGATTTATTTTTTTATCTCCAATTGTTTATTTGTTCTATGCTTTAATTTCAGAGAACATTGAGACATTAAACTGTGTAAATTTCAATAAAAACTGGACAAATTGAGGTGTTCTAAAACTTTTGACCGGTAGTGTATGTATAAACATTATACACATTTTTACATTTTTTTGTTTACTTACAGCAAGTAACACCATCAGTCAAACTTATAGAATGCCCCTGTTACTCAGCCTATAATGGTACCTTCCTATAAGCATGACTGACCCTAAGGTAGGTTTTATAAGGGCTTGAGCCCAAAATGGCTTCCCTATTACTCCAAAATAGAGACTTCCCAAGAAGGTAGGTATTTAAACTAGGAACTGGGGAGGGGAGAGAATCTAAAGAGGCATGTCAAATTTAGGTTAAAGTGTGTGCTACACTAACCTTCGTCAAATTCATATTACCCCTGCTCAATCATATGCTCCTGATTGGACCAATTTACGCTTAGGATTATTTAATACCAGGTCTCTGTCTAATAAGGCTCTGTTAGTTAGTGATTTTATTCAGGATTACAACATTGATATTCTCTCTCTAACAGAAACTTGACTTGGACTAAATGACAATGTTTCCCTGAATGAGGCTTCTCCACCTAACTATTCTTTCTTCCAGAAAGCTCACTCTACTGGAGGGGGAGGTGGACTTGCTACTGTTTTCCGTAGTGACCTTGGAATCATACAGGAAATTGTTGAAGGTTATTCATCTTTTTAGTTTAACCTTGACATTAAACACTTCATTACCTGTTCATATTGTAATTATTTATCGACCACTTAAGTCAAACCCGCTATTTCTGACTGAATTTGGGGATCTGCTATCTATATTGACAGTCAAATATTACAGGATTATTTTATTGGGTGATTTTAACCTTCATGTTGACATTGATTCTGATTCTAACTCCTTTTTTTGAGGCTACTGGATTCCTTAGATTATATCCTGCATGTCAAAGGTCCTACGCACAATCGTGGTCATACTTGAGATCTGGTCATTTCTCGTGGTTTAGCTGTTAAGAACGTCATAACCCTAGATCTTACTATTTCTGATCATCTTGCCATTCTTTTTTATGTGAATCTGCCAGTATCTACAAAGACTGTGGACCATACATTTAAATACCAGGTAATTAAATCTTCAACTGCTGTTAAGCTTTATAATGTATTGAGCTCATTACCACTCTGAGTCCTTATCAGTAGATGAGCAGGTTAATACCTACAACACCACCTTGACTGGTATCTTACATCAAAGGTTCTCAAACTGGGGTCCGCAGATCTCAGGGGGTCCGCAAAATATTTCAAACTCTTTCTTAAAAACATTTTTTAAAAATAGTCAATTTGTCTGAGTAAAACAGTCTTTGGCGGGTGGAAGTGGAAGATATTTTTACAGTGTGTGAGCAAACTACATAAAAAATGGATACGTATTTAAAACATCCTCGTAGTAGTTGAAACCTGCAAAGTTGAAACGACACCTCACAACAAGGCACCCAGAGTATAAAGATAAATCCAGAGACTTTTTTTAAATGAAAGAAAGAAGAATACAGTCAACAGAAAACAGAAAACTCAAATGACAAACATAACGTCGGTTCTTAACAGCTCATCGGATTGCAAAAAGTAAAAAAAAACATACTATTGGAGAACTGATTCTTCCAGCTGCTGTAGAAATGTGCAAAGTGCTGTTAGACAGTGGTAAATTTTGTTAAGTCCAGACCATTGAATTCACGCCTGTTTGCAAAGCTGTGTTCAGAAATGCGTGCAGAACATGACAAATTATTGTTTCATACAGAAGTGCGTTGGTTATCTCGCGGCAGAGTCTTGGAAAGAGTTCTTTAGCTTCTCAATGAGCTGCTGGTTTTTCTTTCTGTGCACAATCCCATACTTGCTGCAAACTTTTCTGACACGACATAGATCACAAAGTTTGGATACCTCGCAGACATTTTTAACTTGTTGAATGCGCTGAACCTGTACACACAAGGGGGTAAGACAACCATACTTGAGGTGAGTGACAAGATTGAAGCATTTCGGTAGAAAGTAGAGATTTGGAAAACTAGACTGAGCAGCAGAATCTCAGATATGTTTCCGCTTCTGACAGATTTTCTGGATACTAACAGCACGACAATTAACTGTGTGAGAGACACTATCGTTGCTCACCTTTCAACTTTGGCAGAGTACTTCAGTGTTTACATTAAAATATAAACATGGAGGACTATGACTGGGTTCGGGATCCATTCTCAACTTTTGCTACGTCATCTTGTCGCTTGAGTGGAAAAGCAGAACAGGAGCTGCTAGAACTGTCCTGTGACCACACGCTAAAAATTAAGTTTCAGGAACAGGCACCTTGTCAGTTTTGGCCAACTGTTGCTACAGAGTACCCCGTTTTAGTAACAGAAGCCATGAAAGTGTTGCTACCTTTCCCAACAACATATATATGTGAGGCATCATTCTCTGCACACCCATCTCACTGACTGTAAGTACTGTATAATCTTTTTCTTAAAGCATCACTAACAGTATGTGTTTATATAATGTACATTTATATACTTTTGTCAATCAGTTTCTCAGTTCAACGTCCGTGATTAATATTGCATTTGAAAAAGGGTCTGTCAACAAAAAAAGTTTGAGAACACCTGTCTTAGATACTGTAATGCCAATCAAAACTTGGAGAGTGTCTATGAAAAAAAGCTCACCGTGGTTTAATGATACAACTCATCAAATGAAATATGAGGGTCGTAAACTAGAATCTAAACTGCTCGTTCATTACATCGCACGGAAGTGCCACTTGGTCAAATATAGGAAGGCTCTGGGATTGGCTAGATCATCATATTATTCTAATTTAATTGAAACAAATAAAAATAATCCTAGATTTATTTTTGCTACCCTAGATAAATTCTTCCCCTAATAGCCCTACCCTTGACATGGGCTCCTCTCACAGCTGCAATGACTTCTTACATTTCTTTAAAAATAAAATACTAGACATTAGAAATGAGATTCCACAGACACCTTCTATTAAGGAAGACTCCAGCACAATTTTACCAACTACACCTGTTAAGGCTACTAATATGGGGGCTTTTTCTTTGATTACCTTGCAGGAACTGACAGTTAGTTCAACATATGAGAGCTACTACATACTCTCTTGATCCTTTTCCTACAAATCTATTAAAATATGTTCTTGGTGTTATTAATACCCACATTTTAAAAATTATAAATGGTTCACTTTCCTCCGGTATTGTTCCCTCAGGACTTAAGGTAGCTGTGGTAAAGCATATGCTTAAGAAACACAATTTTGACCCTAAAGTCCTCAATAACTATAGGCCAATCTCCAACCTACTATTCTTAGATAAGGTTCTAGAGAGAGTTGTTGCAATTCAATTACAAAAATTTCTAACACTTAATGGTATATTTGAGAACTTTCAGTCTGGTTTTCGTACTGCACATAGCACTGAGATGGCCCTTGTCAGAGTTGTGAACGATCTGTTGATAAGCTCTGACTCAGGATTTCCGTCAGTTTTAATTCTTCTAGATCTAAGTGCTGACTTTCATACCGTAGACCATTCCATCATACTGAATCGTCTTGAAAGCACAGTGGGACTGTCTGGCCTTCTCCTATCCTGGTTCAAATCTTATCTTTCTGATAGGTTTCAGTTTATTGGGGAGTGTATCATTATTTGTTTATTTAGTAGATGCCTTTTACCAAGGCGACTTACAGAGACTAGGGTGTGTGAACTATGCATCAGCTGCAGAGTCACTTACAATTACTTCTCACCCGAAAGACGAAGCACAAGGAGGTTAAGTGACTTGCTCAGGGTCACACAGTGAGTCAGTGACTGAGGTGGAATTTGAACGGGGGACCTCCTGGTTACAAGCCCTTTTCTTTAACTACTGGACCACACAGCCTCCTTAGTGGAGTGTAGCAAAGTGGTTAACAGTGTGCAGGTGCAGGAATGCAGCGGTGATCAATAAACAGACAGACAACAATAATCCAGGTGCAATGATGTTTTATTTATATAATCCAAAGTCTGATGACAAACGTCAGTAAATAATAACAATGAGAACAGGCAATACAGCGGCTTGTGTTGCTCTGTTGTTAATCCCCGGGTTGGTCCCGTAATAATAATAGTCCCATTCCTAAACATGCACACGTAACACAAAACACAAACACAAGTCCACAGTGAGTGCTATAGTGCCCGTGGTGCAAATACAGTTTATCGTGAAGAATGGTGCAGTGCAGCCCCTTGGCAACAGCTCCGGATCGTATTCAGCCATCTAATAACAACAACTACAGTGGTTCTTTAGACACGACAAAAACAAACAAAACACTCACAATTTACAAAACACGTTATCCTTCTGGTTCAGCTTTAACCATACAAAGGAAGAGATCACTTCGCTACGCCCCCTTTTGTACCATAAATCATGACCCCTTGGTTAACAAGTGCAACCACTCCTCCAATCAGCGGCTGCCACGTCGTTTCCCTTCTGGGTCAATGATTTAGTGTATCGTAGCTCTGCCCCCTTTCTAGATGACTGACTTCCATCTAACCCTGGGAATTAATTGTCTGGCCATCCAGTCCAGGGCACTCTGTTCCCTTTACACATCGCCCTCACAGGTCAGGAGGGAGATTTATCATCAAGAATCTTTAAAATTGCTGCTTTTGTGTGATGTGTAGTATGCTATACAAATGTATTGTGGTTTGTTCTTTTTTTCTGCTATGTACTATACAGTGCTTTGAGATACTTTTGTATAAAAAGCACTATAAATAAATAAATAAATAAATAAATAAATAAACAAACAACCCAGCACAAGCCGCTTCAGCTCTGGTATTTAATTGTTTTAAATTATTTTTAATATTAAAACATTTGATTCCTCGAGCACTTCTGATAAAGTTTGCATTTTCTTTTATACTTATTCTCACCGCTGTTAGTTTCGGTTCTATGTTTTGTGTGTTTGTTACAATCATTAAGCCGTCGTCATCTGAAATGTGCACCTGTCTGATGATCGTACTTCTGACCAACAACTTACATAGCAGCATTAACTTTTGTTTACCGCTTTTACCCGGTGAAATGGATCCCCCTTACAGACAACAGGTAAGCTGGTTTCATTATTACAATGCAGTTGTACAGCATTTATATTTATTAGACAGTTTGTTTTAAAAGTCCATATCCCATGGAGAAATTTTTTCAGGGAAGGGCGCTGCTCCGTCACAGTCTTCTTCTCCTCTCAGATCTTATTTTTCTTGCTTATTTATTGAAATTATGAATCTCGTATGAGAAATCCATCAATCACTGTGAAGGATTTGTCAAAATTCTAGTATATCTTATTCTGTGTATGCAACATATACCATAGTCCTAAAGTAAAACAATACAAATAAATAAAGAATATTAAAAAAAAACATGAGTACAATCATGCTTATTCTTTGTTGGTGTGTCTTTTTAGGGTGTTTCTTACTATAACAAAAATTATTTGTCACAGCTTCACTTTGCAGTCTCCCAAACTGCATGAGACAATACGACAATAACAGACATTCACCAAACAGAAATTGAATTTATATTACTGGAATCTCACACATACCCCTTTTATTTTAGGATTCCCGAGAGAGTCCTGTGTCCTGAGAGAAAATCTTGTTTGTATAGTAGAAACTAAGCAGGTAATTCATATTTGCTTCCAGTAAATAACTCACAACTTATGATACTGAAAAACTAATTTACCAGGACATCATCTGCGGGAATGAGATGTCATTTTAACAAACCATCTCTTTTTTGAACTCTAAAAGTAATCATGTTTGCCTGGCTTTCTCCTTAGTAGTTGTTTTTAAGTGACTGCTCTGCAAGGGGTCTTTTATTACAAGCCAGCATTGCCAAATGTCAGTGGAGTTATTGATTGTGCCCGCATTGCTTTAGTGCCAGACACGACGGATGAAGATGTGTTCTGTAATGGGAAGTCATTGCACTCCGTTACTGTACAGGCAGTGTAAGATGCATGTTGCAGGCTTGCATGCCAGCTTTCAAAGGTCATGTCCTTTGGACGCTTCAGGACATTAGAGATCTCATCACACTTTTCAGAAGAAGAGTAGCTCCCCCACTAAAAACTACAGTATGGTATTGCTAGAGTCCTGTAGTATGCATGCATGCAGTTCTATTATACTGTGTGTGTATGTGTATATATATATACAGCTCTGGAAAGAATTAAGAGACCACTGCAAAACTATCAGTTTCTCTGGTTTTACTATTAATAGGTACAGACGTGCTCAAATTTGTTGGTACCCTTACAGCTCATTGAAATAATGCTTCATTCCTCCTGAAAAGTGATGAAATTAAAAGCTATTTTATCATGTATACTTGCATGCCTTTGGTATGTCATAGAATAAAGCAAAGAAGCTGTGAAAAGAGATGAATTATTGCTTATTCTACAAAGATATTCTAAAATGGCCTGGACACATTTGTTGGTACCCCTTAGAAAAGATAATAAATAATTGGATTATAGTGATATTTCAAACTAATTAGTTTCTTTAATTAGTATCACACATGTCTCCAATCTTGTAATCAGTCATTCAGCCTATTTAAATGGAGAAAAGTAGTCACTGTGCTGTTTGGTATCATTGTGTGCACCACACTGAACATGGACCAGAGAAAACAAAGGAGAGAGTTGTCTGAGGAGATCAGAAAGAAAATAATAGACAAGCATGGTAAAGGTAAAGGCTACAAGACCATCTCCAAGCAGCTTGATGTTCCTGTGACAACAGTTGCAAATATTATTAAGAAGTTTAAGGTCAATGGAACTGTAGCCAACCTCCCTGGGCGCGGCTGCAAGAGGAAAATCGACCCCAGAGTGAACAGAAGGATAGTGCGAATGGTAAAAAAAAGAACCAAGGATAACTGCCAAAGAGATACAAGCTGAACTCCAAGGTGAAGGTACGTCAGTTTCTGATCGCACCATCCGTCGCTTTTTGAGCGAAAGTGGGCTCCATGGAAGAAGACCCAGGAGGACTCCACTTTTGAAAGAAAAACATAAAAAAGCCAGACTGGAATTTGCTAAAATGCATATTGACAAGCCACAATCCTTCTGGGAGAATGTCCTTTGGACAGATGAGTCAAAACTGGAGCTTTTTGGCAAGTCACATCAGCTCTATGTTCACAGACGAAAAAATGAAGCTTTCAAAGAAAAGAACACCATACCTACAGTGAAACATGGAGGAGGCTCGGTTATGTTTTGGGGCTGCTTTGCTGCGCCTGGCACAGGGTGCCTTGAATCTGTGCAGGGCACAATGAAATCTCAAGACTATCAAGGCATTCTGGAGCGAAACGTACTGCCCAGTGTCAGAAAGCTCTGTCTCAGTCGCAGGTCATGGGTCCTCCAACAGGATAATGACCAAAAACACACAGCTAAAAGCACCCAAGAATGGATAAGAACAAAACATTGGACTATTCTGAAGTATATATATATATATATATATACAGTGCCTTGCGAAAGTATTCGGCCCCCTTGAACTTTGCGACCTTTTGCCACATTTCAGGCTTCAAACATAAAGATATGAAACTGTAATTTTTTGTGAAGAATCAACAACAAGTGGGACACAATCATGAAGTGGAATGAAATTTATTGGATATTTCAGACTTTTTTAACAAATAAAAAACTGAAAAATTGGGCGTGCAAAATTATTCAGCCCCCTTAAGTTAATACTTTGTAGCGCCACCTTTTGCTGCGATTACAGCTGTAAGTCGCTTGGGGTATGTCTCTATCAGTTTTGCACATCGAGAGACTGAAATTTTTGCCCATTCCTCCTTGCAAAACAGCTCGAGCTCAGTGAGGTTGGATGGAGAGCATTTGTGAACAGCAGTTTTCAGTTCTTTCCACAGATTCTCGATTGGATTCAGGTCTGGACTTTGACTTGGCCATTCTAACACCTGGATATGTTTATTTGTGAACCATTCCATTGTAGATTTTGCTTTATGTTTTGGATCATTGTCTTGTTGGAAGACAAATCTCCGTCCCAGTCTCAGGTCTTTTGCAGACTCCATCAGGTTTTCTTCCAGAATGGTCCTGTATTTGGCTCCATCCGTCTTCCCATCAATTTTAACCATCTTCCCTGTCCCTGCTGAAGAAAAGCAGGCCCAAACCATGATGCTGCCACCACCATGTTTGACAGTGGGGATGGTGTGTTCAGGGTGATGAGCTATGTTGCTTTTACGCCAAACATAACGTTTTGCATTGTTGCCAAAAAGTTCGATTTTGGTTTCATCTGACCAGAGCACCTTCTTCCACATGTTTGGTGTGTCTCCCAGGTGGCTTGTGGCAAACTGTAAACGACACTTTTTATGGATATCTTTAAGAAATGGCTTTCTTCTTGCCACTCTTCCATAAAGGCCAGATTTGTGCAGTATACGACTGATTGTTGTCCTATGGACAGAGTCTCCCACCTCAGCTGTAGATCTCTGCAGTTCATCCAGAGTGATCATGGGCCTCTTGGCTGCATCTCTGATCAGTCTTCTCCTTGTATGAGCTGAAAGTTTAGAGGGACGGCCAGGTCTTGGTAGATTTGCAGTGGTCTGATACTCCTTCCATTTCAATATTATCGCTTGCACAGTGCTCCTTGGGATGTTTAAAGCTTGGGAAATCTTTTTGTATCCAAATCCGGCTTTAAACTTCTCCACAACAGTATCTCGGACCTGCCTGGTGTGTTCCTTGTTCTTCATGATGCTCTCTGCGCTTTAAACGGACCTCTGAGACTATCACAGTGCAGGTGCATTTATACGGAGACTTGATTACACACAGGTGGATTCTATTTATCATCATTAGTCATTTAGGTCAACATTGGATCATTCAGAGATCCTCACTGAACTTCTGGAGAGAGTTTGCTGCACTGAAAGTAAAGGGGCTGAATAATTTTGCACGCCCAATTTTTCAGTTTTTTATTTGTTAAAAAAGTTTGAAATATCCAATAAATTTCGTTCCACTTCATGATTGTGTCCCACTTGTTGTTGATTCTTCACAAAAAATTACAGTTTCATATCTTTATGTTTGAAGCCTGAAATGTGGCAAAAGGTCGCAAAGTTCTAGGGGGCCGAATACTTTCGCAAGGCACTGTATATTCTCTGCCCTGTTGTCATAGAGAATGTGCTTTTACCGGCTTCCAATTGCTGGAATTTGCAGAACAGTGCAGTACTGTATGTTATGTATTTAAAGGGTAAATTGGGTAGTAATGCATCTTTTAGGAGGTTTCTTGATTGGAAAAGTCATATAAACAATTTCATGGTTGTAATTCGATTATCTGAACAATTCCATTTTCCAAGCACCTCCTAGTTCCAATCAATTTGGGTAATCTGCATACAGATATTTCTGTTTCTTGGCAATAGGCAGTACACTATAGAAATAGTTAATGTACTGTAAGAAGTGTTATGGAAGCCATTGAACAAGGAGCACTTGAATGAAAACAGGTTTCTAAAAAGACAACACACAGAATTCAAAAGGTTTTTAGGCCCATTGATGTTTTCTTTATTGTAACTTTCAAAGGGATTAAATTTCTACAGCAGAAGATAGGGAGCTACTTTCCACAGTGTTTTCCCAGAAGAGTACACAAAAGGGAATCTACAGGAAACAATTGTAGTCTCTGAAATCAGTTCAATTGTAGAGATGTTGTATATGCTGTAGTGTTGTCGGGTTCTTGGGACAAAGATGAGGCAATTTATTTTTAACAGAACTAATCAATAAAATAAAATCATAAATTAAGCGAAGGGAACTGGGAGTTGAAAATGAAAATAAAGATGATTATTTATATTGGTCTTTCCTTACCCTACCCTTTTTCTCCCTATCTCCCCTAAACACAACCTTCTGTCACACTCTTGTCTCCCCCAATCTCCCGGCCTTTTCCACGCACCCCCTTATATCCATAGGCGCCCATGGTGCATGTGCTCCACCAATATTCAGGAACGTGGGCCCCGCTCCACCAATGTTTGAGCTTATATTTTACATACATTTTGATGTGAACAATATTTCTATTCACAGGTGCTGCTAAGTGTCAGCTTGGGGGGAGTGCTTAGCTTTTGGGAGCTGTTGCTTGTGACTGAGAGCCTCATTTTTAAAGAAGACGCGACCGTGACATGAAAAAACGCTTGATAAAATTCAATCTGCGCTGTTGCATCTCTTTAAAAAATGAGGCCCTGATCCGGCTTCATTTGAAAGACGTCCATATGAGTGCCTGAGGGAAAAAAATCACACAACCTCAATTCGGCGTGTAGTTTGAGGTGTGATTGTGTTTAACACTTCAGACTACACTTGATTATTTTCTAGTCTTTAAAAATATTTTTTTTAATATAAAATATGTACAATACGGCAGTGTTTTAAAATATTCTTTATCTTTTCATAACAAAAGTTTCACATGGCCTAAGGTTTATATGCAGTCAAACATTATTATACATTAGTTTATTGCTTTTATTCTTATGCTTTATTTATGGGACTATAATTTAAATTAATTATTGCGTACTAGGGTTGCTACGATTAAATAGAAAATTGATTTTTCGACTGACTCCATTCCTCATTATATACATCGATCTAAATACTGTATAATCGATTCAATAATTACATTTTTGTAACGCGCATAGTTAATAGCATTATTTAAGTTTACCAACGAAACTGATCCAAACACACTGCCTTGCTATTTACGGTAGTTCTGCCAGACAAGCAGTGGAAACAATTAGAACATCGCAAAAGTAGGGGGCACTTTTTAAATTTCATTTTAGGAAGTATTTGCTTTTGTGGGTTATGGATCCATCAGCACTTGGTTGTTACTGTATTCAACATAGCTTTGTCGTTTATCCTCTATATACCATTTTATAGGGCAATGTACTCCAACTCAGTATGTCATACGTAAGCAGCAATATATACTATATATAAAATAAAATAGATAGACTAAGTAGTTTTATGCAATATAGAGAAACTGTTAAACGTTTTACTATTTCCAATCCATCCATTTAACGTCTTTCGTGCCATTCCTGCAACCCAATTCACCTACACACATCCACACACCATGCAACCCCTGCACGCACACACACACCATGCAACCCCTGCACGCACACACACACCATGCAACCCTTGCACGCACACACACACCATGCAACCCCTGCACACACACACACTATGCAACCCCTGCACGCACACACCACTATGCAACGCCTGCATACACACCACCATGCAACCACTTGCACGCACAAACACACCCTCTACAATATCCTGATTCTGCCCCTCCCCCCAGGATTTTTTTTCTGGTTGATTTTATAAACAGGTTCCAGCTGGCTCACAAACCTGTCTTATAAATCAAACCAGCTTCTCAATGGCTTTTAATTCATTTAATTTAATTGGGTTTACAGAGAATGTCACTAACCATTTCACAATCCTATGCAAGAAGCAGTCAGAAATAGACTGCAACTAGACTCTACTGGATATAGCTGTTCATTACCAGCCTTTGAAGGAGTACAAACATTAGCACTGGTAATATTATCAATGCCTAAATATAAATCTGAAGCACAGTTTTTAGTGTATTTTTGCTCTGTTTTTACTGAACTGTTAAAGCACAGTCTGTAGTTTTTTTTGTTTTGTTTTGTTTTTAATCCACTGACTGGTACTGACTGTGTATGAGTGAGAGTTTCTCAAGTGTATTATAAAATGGCCTTTCAAGTACATGAAAGTATTCTACTGTCCAGCCCGTGGACCTGAACTAAAGAAAGTGCTAAAGGCTAAAGTTAATGCTGGAATTAATTAAAGGAGTGCCTGACGCAGGAGCAGCCGGCAGTGCCCTGCAGACTAACAGCTTCACTTTTTTGTGCAGCACAGAACCGGGTAAAGGGCTTCACCCTTTGGTGCTGCTGATCCCACGCTTCATTTTTCATGAACAGAAGTCGGAGCAGCATCTGGTCTAAGAGGGAGGGAACGCAACAATCATAGAGCGATCGTCTAGATTTCAGTTTCATTTTCTTTTAACGTTTCTACTTTGTTAGGCATATGCTTTTGTTAACTTCAGGGCTTTACATGTTTATATTTTGCCATTTTTAACTACATGTTCATACTTTGTTACATCATCGTAAAAATTTAAGATTTAAATAGCTGAAACTGTGAAATTTAAGATTTTTTAAATGTTATGACCATGAAATTTACAAAAGTGAAATGTGAATTTGGTAGGGCCCTAGTTATATATAACTGCTCATGCACACAAGCTTGGCTCTTTTGTGCAGTGGTAAAGGTGCTTTCCTGCCGTGTGAATAGCACTTACTGGTCACTCTAACAATGGGCAGGCTGGTTTGATGTTAATCAAGGCCAGAAGGCAGTATGCATAGGCTAGTTTCACAGTTCCATTCTATATCATACATGTCACAGCATAGGGTACTTCTATTGTTTAGCCCGCTAATTAACTCCACTTACTCTGGATAGCACAGGATCATTAATCCACCCTCCACTGTTACCTTAGGGCCATTGTATTGATTCTACCAAACTGCCGTCCGCTGATCGCCAAGGTTCAGTGTGTGTTGTGTGATGTTATAAACCTCTTTAACTGCTTACTGTGTTTAAAAGGTTTACCAGTTCACACTTAAGCCCCTTTCACACCCCTTTTTTGGTCCCCATCATTCCATTTCCCAAGACTTTTCACAGGCCTCACCATTATCAACTATTTTACCTTTAATTATAGAGATGCTCCTTGGCTTTGTGGGCTTGAATTGCATTCGTGCCCTTTCAATGGTATTGATTAGTTTGCCCAATAACCGATTAGTGCAGGCTACTGTTGTAGTCATGATTGTCATGTCATCCATATATGCTCTAATTGGTAGTCGCATTCCAGAAGCCAAGCGTTCTCCTTCCACTAGCCATTTTGACGCCCTAATAATTACTTCCATTGCCATGGTAAAATCCAGTGGAGAAATCGTGCATACTGCCATTATTCCAACTTCTAGACATTGCCATGTAGTGGTGAATTCTAAAGTTGAAAAACAAAATTGCAAATCTCCAAAGTAGGCTTTCACTAAGTTTGTTATTGTCCTCAGTACACTGAAAAAATCAAATGCTGCCCAAAGATGCTCATGTGGTACTGAACCGTATGCATTGGCTAAATCCAGGAATGTCACGTGGCGCTCCTTCCTATCCTTTTTAGCTGTTTGAATTTGCTGCCAGATCACACTGATGTGCTCTAAGCATCCTGGGAAACCTGGAATACCGGCTTTCTGTACTGAAGTGTCAGTGAAGCATTTCTTCAATAGGTAAGCTGACAATCTTTGAGCAACAATGCTGAAGAAAATCTTGCCTTCCACATTTAACAGGGAAATAAGGCGAAACTGACCGATACTCTTGGAATCTTTTTCTTTTGGTATAAAGACCCCACCTACTCTGCGCCATGCTCTTGGTACAACCTGTTTTTCCCATGCTACTTTCATAAATTCCCACAGGATTTGTAGAACACCAGGGGCACTCTTGTACACTGTACGGAACTCCATTAGGCCTAGGAGATGGTGACGCCCTTGCCTTTTTCACAGCTTGCTCTAATTCTTTCCACTTAGGTGCACAGTCCTCCATTTGGTATTCTGGTGGATTGATAAGTGGGATGTCTGAAGGAATCGCCATAGGCTCCTACCTTTTTGAATCTGTAATACATCTTTAAATCCCGTGAACAAGCCTCGATTCCTAATTCTAATCTCATTTTAAATCTTGCAAGTAGAGTCTCCAATAGAAATGTAGGAATGTGCTGCCACTCAGTAGTTGGCGTGGGTTTAAAGTATTTGGAACGAATCAATGACAGATACAAGTCAAGAAGGAGGGACATTGCCCAGCTGCACTGGGAAAGGTATTTTTATTTTTTTAATGGGAAAGCGGTGGGCAACGTGAATTGAGTAACCATTTCCACGTTTTTTCCGGTGTTTATTGGTGATACACCAGTTTAATTATATATATTTTAAAAGAACCTCACCGCTCTGCGGTTCGTTGCCTCTTTAAAAATAGACCCAGGACACAGGTTTGGAGGTTTCAAAGCGTTGACGCTCTATATTTTTTTAATAAACACAAACACAAAAACAAAATGAACAAAACAAACACCTACCTATTTGCTTGAGCACTAAACTAAAACACCAGACAGGAACCTAAACTATAAACAGGACAGCTAAGCTGTTTACCTGTTGCCAAAGAAAACAAAACAAAGCAAACACAAAGTTATACAGCACACTCCACCAAAGGTTTCACACTACCTTTCTCTTTGTACGCCTGCACGCACTCGCAAGCGGGCTCTTCACACAGCAGCCTCCAGCAGACTGACTGCTTCTCTTTTATATCCTGCACCTGGCTCTAATTTACAATAACAGCCAGGTGCAGGTCATAATTAACTAATTAAACAATTAACAAATTAAGGCTGTGCCCTTCTGGGAGATGTAGTCCTCTTCCCCCAGGACTACACTATCTCACAATATATATATATATATGCAACAAGAAGTGAAGTCTCTACTGAAAAACAAAAGTTCAGAATTCT
Source organism: Acipenser ruthenus (assembly GCF_902713425.1). Taxonomy (NCBI): domain Eukaryota; kingdom Metazoa; phylum Chordata; class Actinopteri; order Acipenseriformes; family Acipenseridae; genus Acipenser; species Acipenser ruthenus. The sequence goes on along the minus strand of NC_081190.1, from coordinate 91,491,207 downwards.
TTCAGCCAGACTACCAGTTTAAACGGCTTACCAAAAAGTTTTCGCAGAGACATTCATGGTCGCACTCTCATCATTTTTCTTCAAAAGGATTAATTATTTAACTCTTGATCATTTATTTTCTTAATAAAATTTAGCTTTATTAATTTAAAACCATGATTGTAACAAACAACGCGTTTCAACACCAGCGTGTCTTCATCAGGTTCACACTGAATGTGAATGGAAGTAGGCTTTACATTTATACCAATTAAGTTAATAATTAGTTTAATATCTTATGCCTGTGTCAATTACTAAATTTATTTGATCATTTTTTCAATCGCTATATATTTTAAGTTTGATGCAGAGCCATGATTCAATTTTTTATAATGTCGTACTATAGCATAATCCATGTTGTTGTCTCGAATTGCAGCTTTATGTTCACCAATACATATTTTCAAATTCCTTTTTGTTTGTCCAATATAAGATAATCCCCACGGACATAAATCACATGAGTAGTATTGCAATTAATAAATCCTTTAATAGCGTATATTTTACCTGTGTGTGGATGATTAAAATTCTTAGTGTTATATGTATTTGAACAATGTGTACATTTACCACATCGGAAATTACCATGTAGAGAGTTTGTTAACCAATTTTCATTAGTTGCTGGTGTTTTATACATAGACGAAACTACAAAATCTTTAATATTTCTCCCCCGTCTAAAACAAAATCTCAGAGGGGAACGTATTAATGATTTAAGTTGAGGATCACATTTCAACACTTCCCAATGTTTCAAAACTATACTTTTAATATCATAAGAAATATAACTATGGTCGGTGACAAAGGTAAGTCTTTCTTCTGTTGGTTCATTATTAATCTTGATAGCATCTATAAGCTAGTTTTGTTCTACTGTTTCTGATTTGTTTGCCATTTCAGTTGTGTTTCTTTTATAGCCTCTAGACAGAAAACGACTCTGCATGTCTTTAACTTGAATCTTATAATCTGATGTATTGCTACATATTCTTTTCATGCGTATAAATTTACCAAATGGAATGTTTTTAATCATATGTTTTGGATGATCACTTTCTGCATGCAGAATGGTATTTCTGTCCATAGGCTTACGAAAGATTGACGTAGAAAGTTTACCATCAGTATTGTTTGTTATTAACAAATCAAGAAAATGTATTTCAATTTGACTATACTCCATCGTAAACTTTAACGTTGGATAACTACTATTTATGTAATCTTTAAACTTGAATAAATCAATTTCTGAGCCAGTCCATATTAACAGTGTCTACAGTGCCTCCAGACCGCCTTCGTGCGGTATGTTAGTGTATAGACTTTCCACATCAAAAGACACCAGAAATGTTCCAGAAGGAACCACATACTGGGAAAGTGACTTGATCACATCTTTAGTGTCTAATAAATAAGAAGGTAACTCTTTGGCAATATCTACAATAAAATGGTCTATGAATTTACTTAATGGTTCTGAAATAGAACCATTCCCCGATACTATAGGTCTTCCTGGGGGATGCTGGGAATCTTTATGTATTTTAGGTAACATATAAAAGACTGGTGTTGTGGGATATTTACCCTTCAAAAATCCAAATTGATTATTTGTGATCAAATTATTTTCCTTTGCTCTCTCTAGTATTGCATTTCTCTCAATTTCAAGTTCAGATATAGGATCATTAGTCAAAAGTCAGGGACGTCAGAGACAGGAGAATCGCCACCAATCAGAATCAGAAGCTCACCTTGCTGTGTGAGTGGGACCCGGTTGCAACATTGTTGTCACAAATCAGGGTTAAGATGTTGCAACAACCAAAGGATCGAGAGCGGAAAGCTGTGCATGCTTGTGATTGGTAGCTAGTGCACCGGGGGAGCGGTCTGGATGGGGGGCGGGGGCGGGGGGGGGGGGGGGGTAACTAGCGAGCTGCTGAGACGAACAGGCACTGTGGAGACTCAAGAAAGCTGGTGCTGAGACGAAAGAGAGAGCTGTAGAACAGAGAGAAAGATTGGGGAGAAACAGCCAAGGACAGCCAGCAGGACTAAAGAGAACCAAGGAAGAAACCACAGACTGCACATTCATTTTATTTGATTATTTTGTCACAGTTTGAGTAGCACTACGCTGCTCATCTGTGTTGTACCACTGGCTGGTAAAGCAGCACGCTTTACCTGTCAAGTGTAGAGTCCCGGCTTAATAAACCACTGCATTCGAGAACCCGAAATACCTGTGTGAGCCTGCCTTCATTTCTCACGCAACGCTACAATATATCTATATCTATATCTATATCTATATCTATATCTATATCTATATACACTGAGTACAAAACATTAGGAACACCTGCTTTTTCCATGAAATAGACTGACGAGGTGAATCCAGGTGAAAGCTATGATCCTTCATTGATGTAACCTGTTAGATCCACTTCAATCATTGTAGATGAAGTGGAGACAGGTTGAAGAAGGATTTTTAAGCCTTGACACAATTGAGACATGGATTGTGTATGTGTGCCATTCAGAGGGTAAATGGGCAAGACAAAAGATTTACAGTAAATGCCTTTGAACGGGGTATGGTAGTAGGTGCCAGGCGCGCCGGTTTGAGTGTGTCAAGAACTGCAACGCTGCTGGGTTTTTCACGCTCAACAGTTTCCCGTGTGTATCAAGGATGGTCCACCACCCAAAGGCCATCCAGCCAACGGCAGGCCAGTGGTCGAAAACGGCTCATTGATGAAAGAGGCCAAAGGAGGCTGACACGAATTGTGCAGAGCAACAGACGGGCTACAGTTAGTCAACTGACAGTCCAGTACAACATTGGTGCCGAAAGACCCATAAAAGAATGCACAACTCGTCGTACCTTGATACGAATGGGGTATGGCAGCCGATGACCTAACAGAGTTCCACTTCTTTCAGCAAAACACAAGAAACTGCTGTTGCAGTGGGCTAAGGAACGAAAACACTGGACACTGGAGGACTGGAAAAACATCGACTGGTCTGATGAATCCCGGTTCCTGCTGTTTCACGCTGATGGGAGGACTAGGGTATGGAGAAAACCACATGAGTACATGCATCCATCATGCCGCTTGTCAACATTGCAGGCTGGTGGTGGTGGTGTGGGGTGTGTTTTCATGGCACACATTGGGCCCCTTGATAAAAGTGGAGCAACGTTTGAATGCCACAGGATATCTGAACATCATTGCCAATCAGGTGCATCCCTTCATGGCAGCAGTGTATCCATCTGCTAATGGATTTTTTCAGCAGGATAATGCCCCATGCCACAAAGCTAGGATTGTCCAGGAATGGTTCCACGAACATGCCAGTGAATTCAGCTTACTGCAGTGGCCTGCCCAGTCACCAGATCTCAATCCAATTGAGCATCTGTGGGATGAGATGGAATGAGCTATTTGGAGTAGAGATCCACTACCAGCCAACTTGACACAACTGTGGGAAGCATTGGAGTCAACATGGGCCAGCATCCCTGTGGAACGCTTTCGACACCTTGTAGAGTCCATGCCCCGACGAATTGAGGGTGTTCTGAGGAGAAAAGGGGGTGCAACTCAATATTAGGAAGGTGTTCCTAATGTTTTGTACACTCAGTGTGTGTATATATATATATATATATATATATATATATATATAGATATATAGATATATAGATATATACAGTGCCATGAAAAAGTATTTGCCCCCTGTCTGATTTTCTGCATTTTCGCATATTTTTGACACTGAATGTTATCAGATCTTCAACCAAAACCTAATATTAGATAAAAGGGACCCTGAGTGAACAAATAACACAAAAATTTGATATATATTTCATTTATTTATTAAAGAAAGTTATGCAACACCCAATGCTCCAGTGTGAAAAAGTAATCGCCCCCTTAGACTCAATAACTGGTTACGCCACCTTTAGCATCAATAACTGCAACCAAACGCTTCCTGTAGTTATTGATTAGTCTCTCACAGTGCCGTGGAGGAATATTGGCCCACTCCTCCATGCCGAACTGCTTCAACTCAGTGACATTTGTGGGTTTTTGAGCATGAACTGCTCGTTTCAGGTCCTGCCACAACATCTCAATGGGGTTTAGGTCTGGACTTTGACTAGGCCATTCCAAAACTTTAAATTTCTTGTTCTTCAACCATTCTGATGTAGACTTGCTTGTGTGTTTCGGATCATTGTCTTGCTGCATGACCCAGCTTCGCTTCAGCTTCAGCTCACGGACGGATGGCCTGACATTCTCCTGTAGAATTCTCTGATACAGAGCAGAATTCATGGTTCCTTCAATGATGGCAAGGCGTCCAGGTCCTGATGCAGCAAAGCATCCCCAAACCATGACATTACCACCACCATGTTTGACCGTTGGTATAAGGTTCTTATTGTGGAATGCAGTGTTTGGTTTTCGCCAGACATAACGGGGCCCATGTCGGCCAAAAACTTCCACCTTTGACTCACCTGTCCATAGAACATTGTTCCAGAACTCTTGAGGACCATCCAGGTGCTTTTTGGCAAACTTGAGACGAGCATTCATGTTCTTCTTAGTGAGCAATGGTTTCCGCCTTGCTACTCTGCCATGAATCCCATTTTTGCCCAGTGTCTTTCTGATGGTGGAGTCATGCACAGTGACCTTAGCTGAGGCGAGAGAGGCCTGCAGATCCCTGGATGTTGTTCTAGGGTTCTTTGTGACTTCCTGGACGATTTTACGCCTTGCTCATGGAGAGATTTTGGCAGGACGGCCACTCCTGGGAAGATTCACTACTGTCCCAAACTTTCTCCATTTGGACAATATGGCTCTGACTGTGGTTCAGTGGAGCCCCAGAGCCTTAGAATTGGCTTTGTAACCCTTTCCAGACTGATAGGCATCAACAACATTTTTTCGGAGGTTTTCAGGAATTTCTGTTGTTCGTGGCATGATGTGCCTCTAGAAACTGTGTGCTGACAACTTCACTCTAATGGTAAGCGCCAAAGTTAGTCAGATTTATATTGGACAGGGCTGGCCCAAATCAGGCCTGGTTGTTAACCAAAATACTCAAACAGCTGACCCTAATTATCCCTTTAATTGGGTTAAGTTAATTAGGGGGGGGCAATAACTTTTTCACACCTGAAGATTGCATGTTTGATTACCTTGCACACCAAACAAATGAAAGAAGCACCAAACTTTGGTGTCATTTTTTCTCTCAGACTCCCTCTATATACTACTACAACCCACAAAAACATATGACCAAACAGAATGTGAAAAATGTGCAAAATGCAGAAAATCAGACAGGGAGCAAATACTTTTTCACGGCACTGTAGATATAGATAGAAATTAAAAGTTTTTTTTTTGGATGTACACAAAAGGTATCATAAATATATAAAATACAAGAAAAGAACCAAAAGATTTTTAATCGAAGAAACGGGGCCCAGTGATTAGTGAAAGTGAAACCTCATAACTTATTCACTGTTAAGAAAAGTTAAGAAAAGTAAATCGATTTGGGAGTTATGCAAGATTGTATCCTCATATAATTAATGCATAAGAAAGAAAATCTTGACTTTGTGATAATTCCTATCATTTTCTGTTCCTTCAGGTTAAATCCTTCTCCTTTGCCAGGAATGAATTAATGTTCCTTCACTGTGTTGATTTTCCTGAGGTTACTGAATAGTAATGCAGGATGCTGTTAGCAAAACATAAAGCACCCCCATGAACGCTGATTCGAATCGCAGAGTAAGTGAAATAAATGCATGCATGACTCAATTCCCAACTCTTTGTGCTGTTTCAACAGAGTCTAGTCAATTTCTCTACCTGCTTATTTGCCAAGCAATGATTTTGGAAACGTGTTGTCCTGTATTAAAAAAAAAATAACCAAGGTAAGAAAAGAGGCTTACTTAATTGCTCTGATTGTATGCGGTTGTCTGGGTTGTTGGGCTGTAACGGAGTGAACTGCTGTACCCTAGAACCCCCTTGAAACGATTTCCATCTCAAAGGGTATATACCTAATGATTGCAGCTTATATAAATACATAAAGATAATTTAAGGGTGTCAAAGGTGAAACCCTTTCTTAAACTTGACTAGAACTTTAGTCCAGTTGATATCCTGTACAGCTCAGGGGCAGCAGTGTGGAGTAGTGGTTAGGGCTCTGGACTCTTGACCGGAGGGTTGTGGGTTCAATCCCCAGTGGGGGACACTGCTGTTATACCCTTGAGCAAGGTACTTTACCTAGATTGCTCCAGTAAAAACCCAACTGTATAAATGGGTAATTGTATGTAAAAATAATGTGATATCTGTATAATGTGAAATCTTGTAACAACTGTAAGTCGCCCTGGATAAGGGCGTCTGCTAAGAAATAAATAATAATAATAATAATAATAATAATGAAATCTGAGCATGTATGACCTGTAGTACTTGTGTACTGTCACTAGAGGGAGAAGAGTGCTCACTGGCACAGGAAAAAAAAGCATTCAAAGAAAAAGAAGGATGAATGGAAACGAAGCAAGGTAATGTACATTTTGTATACAGTAGTTTTTGTTTTTGACATACTGTAAGAATGATTCATACAAAGACACTGATAAAGTGTTCTTGTTGAAACCATTGTCTCAGATAATTACTATTCGTTTATTTTTAGTTGTTAATAAAACTAGGATATTTACAAATACTTAATGGTTTTCAGATGTAACTACTATGACATTCCTTTTGAATTATTTGGGATTTGTGACTGCTATTAAAAATATAAAGCACAGTGTTATAATGCCTGCTTGTGAATCTTTAACTGGGTTTCCTGCATGATACCAATAGAGATTTCTGCATCAGTCGCTTCTGGAGTGTGATACAGAGCAAATGGTCTTTGGACGGCGCAAGTCAATGCTGGAGAGGGTTACTGCAGCTAGCACTGGCAAGGAACCAGAGAACACAGCAGCTTATTCACACTGTTTGATAATCACTTATTGAACCCCAATATGGTTGTCATCTGTCGGAGCTAGTTACTGTTTTGAGGTAGATGACCTAACACTTCAATGTGTCTTCAAGAGATACCAACAAAAAAAGGATTGCCTTTTAATCTTATGGAACTGTAATGAATTGCTATCTCAGCCCATTCAATTTAATGGAAAGGCAAGGGCTGGACACGAATAGCAAACCATACGTTTCAATCTAAACCATACCATGCAACTAAAGAGCAAGCTCTATAGTCAAGATGTAAGTATGGGTCTTATGCGGATATCAGTATTATTAACTCATCAGCCGTTACACACCAACCCTTTGAATGTTATTGGCATTTTGAACCTATGACCAATTAATTATTTTATACAGCTCAGCTGCATATCCTACCGCAGCAGAATTCTGCTTATCAAAGAAAGGGTGTCACTGTTAAAGGGCCCTTTCCTTATAAATGTTTACTACAGTGTACCAAAGTAAAAGCATAGTGTAGTAAAGAACAGTGCAAGCAAACTGAAAGCTAGACTATGATAAAGCTTGGTGTAAATGAATCAGGGTTACCCATAGCAGCTGTGTAAATTAACATGGGAAACTGCAAAATGCTCACAGTCCATAGCCATTGTCCAAGAAGGGACAGTTTTCTTTACACAGTGCTAAGGGTATGGAATGGCTTACCAAGCCACGTTGTTGATAAGACCTGTCAGTTTTGGGATCAAGCAGCTACTGGGAATTGGACGAACACTGATGGCCTGAATGGTATGGGTGTGCCGATACTCATATTTTCATAGTATTTACCTGTAAGAAGTATTTGTTAGCAGATATTAAATTAATCCATTCATTAATCTGTTGATTTCAAAACAAGAAACTTTCCAACACCTTTACAGCTGAGTACCAATCAATGGCAATACACATGCACACTGAGTATTTTAAAAGGAAGCACATCTTCCTCATCCTGGGTGCTGACATTTCTACTGCCATGCTGCTATACCGAGGTTGTAAAGTGACAATGAAAATCATTTAATTTGTCATTTAAATGTGACCTTTCCTTAACCCTAACATGAGCTACCGCTGTGGAAACTGGGATTTGTATTTCTTTGTCGAGTTTAATCAGAGGTTACATCATGCCCAGGACTACAATCCCACAAATCACTGCACAGATGGCGCATTTCTAAGGAAAGTAAAATAAAAATAATTTCATATCAAAAGTATAAAGGAAAGGTGAAACAAACAATCGCTTATAAAATATAAAATATAAATGAGTTTTAGCTAGTTTGATCACAACAGGTTCTATATTAAATAACACTGCATGATTGTTATTGTTTGTGTAAATAAAGAAAACCGAGGGACCACATTATTTTATGTTGAGTAATTAACAGATTGTATTCCATTAAATTAATACTTAACTTCAAATTTGTTAAAGATAATTACTCAGAATATATGAGTATTGGCACACTCCTACCGAATGGCCTCTTCTTACTCGTCAATTTTATTATATTCTTATTTTCTCAGATAATCATCAAAAGTCTCCCATTCAAGTATTGACCAGGCCTGACTCTGATAGCATCTCAAATCTAACAATACTAAAATGTATGTGGAAAAAAAGGAAATTGAGATGAATATAGGAAACATTACCGGTACAAGAGAAGGGTTATATTCATATTTTATAATTAACATGACTGCATTCTGCATAGTGTCTTTTCAATCTATGTACTTTTCTGTGCAAATGAACTACACTTAACCAATGGTGCTGTATGCTGCCCCCCTCTTCAAAAGTAATTAGGAAATTATATTTGAAACCAACAAGTTAAATGTTCTTGTGTTCTTATGAAACTTTGAACTTGAGTATCATTCGCCTGTCCCAGAGTTTCGGTGAAGAAGCAGGGTCACACAGCATGTGTTATATGGGGTGTGCTCTAAAAAGGGACTCACTGAACAGCATAGAAAGCATTTTAATAGGAGGGGAGGGACCAACATGGAGGAGAGAGCTGCTCTGTGCAGCTGTACATTTTCAAGGAGAAGAAAAAGTACTGGAAATTAAAAATTCAGTGGCACAATGACAGGAGATTAAACCGTCTAAATGGTATTGAAGCTAAGCGTGTAGAAACTGATTTGAAATTAATAAAAACCTGCAGGGTAATAATGCTGTGCATACTGTAGTACAGCATGGTGAAGCCTAATGAGGAATACAATAACATAATGCCGTGCATACTGTAGTACAATAGAACGGATAAACACTGAGAAGCAGTGTTAGACTGGTTAGCTGTAAAATTAGCAGCTAATTTCCAATGGTAACCGTTTTTTAAGTGAAATTCATTAAATTCACTGACATTAAAGAATAAGTAGCGGGGTTCTGAAAAATATAGCGTTATACGTCCCCACGTGTTGCTACACTGTTTAAATAATGTACCTGTAATTTTCTCTTTTCATTCTTAACATTCTAACAACGTTTTACACTTATAACTTTAAAGTCTGTTTCAAAGCTCTTTTCAAAATGTCCGCTCTAGTCGACCAGAGTTTGAGATCTGTCCCCTAAATCACTGCAGGAAGAGCGATTTATAAAAAAAAAAACCTTAACAACAAGTGCTCTGTTTTTTCTGTTCCGTACCACATCATGGATCATTATTGTTGTTTTAACTGTTTGACAATGTGGGCAATAATCCTTACACTGTCAGTGCACTAGAGCGGACATTTTGAAAAAAGCATTAAAACAGACTGTAAAGTTATAAGTGTAAAAAGGTGTCAGGATGTCAACAATGAAAAGAAAAATGACAGGTACGATATTTATACAGTTGTAGCAACACGTTGGGATGTGTAACATTATTTTTTTCAGAACCCCGCTTACTCTTTAAGGATGAATAACAAATCACAAATGTGGTAGCAGGGGCAGACCAAACTAGCGCTAATTAAACACAACAGCATTTTGAAATGCATGTTGTGATGCACAGGATGGCAGGTGAAAGACAGAAGAGTCTGGTTAAATTACCTCTTCTGTGGCTTAGACTTTCAAAGACACTGGGTTTCTGGTAACATCCGCTAGAGGCACTTGTGCAGCTTAGCTGAATGGAATCAGTGCCCTAGATAAACCTGTCTCTCTCAAACAATAGGTTGTGTCGGATACAGGATGCAAATATTTCCCTTTAGAGCTGGAGGTTTGTTTCTAGGGAAATCAGGATGATATCAGGCACCTGTATTTATTTATTAAAGATATCTCACACCGGCATAGCCTTCTGACACAGGTTTTAGCTCATGTAGAAGAGGGGCCCTAGGGCTGCTGGTTATCACACATGGACATCATGCAACGAGCAGCAGCCGGAGCAAGCACATGCGGTACACATGATCACAAATGCAAGTTTCCTGTTTCTGTCATTTCAGCTGTCCCAGGATAGCAGGAGTTTCAAATCTGTTTGCAGCATATTCTAATCATGTAGAACTGTGTATAGTTGGCCTCAAGCAAGAATCTTTCTTGGTGAGGTTTTTGCACCGCTGAAGTTAATAATACCAACACTGCTTATCAGTCCTGCAGGGGTTAGCCACTTTATATGGATCTAGTAATAAATAAAGTAGGGAAGTCATACCAAGAAGGCTCAAGTCCAGTCCTCTAGATCCGAGGCACAAATATAGGGTTGTATTAACATTGTATACTGGAACATTCTTTTCATTTAGGGGATGTGGATTTAGGGATGTATTAATATGTGTGTGTTTTTGGTGGTTTAGGGACAGTGTGAGGAGTTTAGGAAGGGCAAGATTAGCGTGACAATGCAGGTCTGCTACCCAGGATTGGGGTGGGAGTCTTCACAGTGTGTGTTTCTGTGTGGGGTGGATTGGCACTTTGTTGGTTTGTAACCACAAAAGCAGTGCTCTTGTGGTATGGGGAATGTCCATGAGTACTGAGCAAGATCTGGTTGCTCCTTGTGTGTTGTGCAGACAGTGCTAGAGGTCACTAAAACACAACTCTGAGTGTTACGGGCAGTGTTGTGTGAAGTACGGATTCTGTCCTTTCGCATTTCGGTGAGATGAGGTAGGTTTAACCTTCTAAAACTACAGATGCCAATGAGCCTAGCTCTTTTGCATTGTGGTTTAGATTCTCACTTGCGGTGATATTAAAGGTAGCCCCCCCCCCCCCCTATTTTGTAATAAGAGCTTGTAATTATTTATCACTTCCAAGTGAACAAGAAATAATACAGCTGCCATCAGTGAATCAGTGATTGGGACATAAAACTTTCTGGATATTGATCCCCATTTTTGAAAATGTGGTTCTTTTAGAATCCTTTCAGAAACAACTTCACTATCTTGTGAATTATACATCTGGTACATGATCTATGCAGTTATTCCCAAGGAGACTTCTTATATAACTATAAAATGTACCCAAGCTGTTAAATACATTACATACTAGAGAACTGAAATGCTGCTCATAGCTTTGACTATAACCCACTGTGGATCCTGATTAACCACGTCGATTAGCAAGGCCATGTTAATGCTAATGTTCATGGAACAGTGTAAATGGATTTACAAGAGCGCAGTCAACATTACTGAATTTACATTGTAGTGGTTTACAGAAAATGATTAGAATGCTTTCCCTAGCAGATCCTTGCAAAGGTTTATTATGGTAAATGTTCACTGTAAATCTGCAGATTGCATCGTCCCTCTGCTGTACTGTGCTTTCAGTTTGATTTCTGGAACTTTGTTATATTTTTACCATGGCATACCACAGTAAACTGAAATATTTTAAATAAGGAAACTGATAGTTAGAAAAAAAGGCCACATTAAATAAACAGTAGTGTAGTCGTATAAAGATACAGGGAGATTTATAGGAGGCTGTATGGTCCGGTGGTTAAAGAAGAGGGCTTGTAACCAGGAGGTCCCAGGTTCAAAGCCTGGCTCACTCACTGACTCACTGTGTGACCTTGAGAAAGTCACTTAACCTCCTTGTGCTCTGTCTTTCAGGTGAGACATTATTGTAAGTGACTCTGCAGCTGATGCATAATTCGCACACCATAGTCTCTGTAAGTTGCCTTGGATAAAGGCATCTGCTAAATAATAATGAAATCATGAATGCTGCATTTTAGACCATACCAGACCTGTAGACTTTTAGACCAGTCAGTCCTGTACCCTGTGGCAGATGGCTTTGTGGTGACGTCAGACCAGGAAGAAACAGACTCAGTACAACAAGGTATGCAGCGCTGATGTGCATGTTTATTATAAATAAATAAAATATTTAAACAAAACAAAATGGCACGATGGTCAAAACAAACACGGTGAACAAATACAAAACAAGTAACGTGCTGGTTTAAAGCCAGTAGGAGTAGCAATTGCTTTCTAAATTTTTTATTTGTTGTGTTATTATTCACAATGAATGTTTGGTGTGCACAGGTGTTTTAGGTCAGCAGTCTTAGGTTGCCAATTCACTTCACATGCAGAATATGCCTGAGCCCGACTGAATGATTACCACGCAATCAAGCTCAGGCATAGCTGTATAAAAGAGCAGAATGGTTTGGTTCAAAGGCAGAACAGGAGATCTGACTGAGACACGGTTATGAAGTAACATCTCAGCTCAACTGACAAGTAATGAAAACCCTGAGTGCTCAAGGACTGCAATGGATCATTTCTAACGGTGATATGCATTTAGTTGTGGAGGTGGTGGCATGGTTTCATGGTTCATGGAGCTGGGAATGAGGAAATCGCATCTCGGCTCAACTGGTAATGAAAACCCAGAGGGGCGGTTTTACTTCATAACAGTGTCTCAGTCAGAGCTCTTGTTCAGCCTTTGAACCAAACCAACCCTTATGAGCAGCTGATCCACTCTTTTATACAGCTATGCCTGAGCTCAATTGCTTGGTAATCATTCATTCGGCTCAGGCACATTCTGCATGTGAAGTGAATTGGTAACTGTAACAGGGGAGATCTGGACTGACTGTCTGGCACATCCGTATTACTGCAGGTAGAGGGCAGCAGTCTCGTGGGATCCGCCTGTCGGTCATGGCGATGACACGGAGAGGTGGGGAAGAGGGTGTGTGTGCTTTCCCTCTCTCTGAGTGGCTGAGGGGCAGGCCTTGGGAGACTGCTCAGCCCATAAGATCTGGTTTGGTTGGGCGCTCGGGTGGCCGTGTTTGGGGAATCCCCAGTGACACTGACGAAAGACGTCAGTTTTAAAATAAAACGAGGCAAAACTGGCTGAGAAAAACAGCCGGCCTTAAAATAATTTAACGAGAAAAGAAATAACAGAAATCACCACGTACCTGAGGGGACGTGCTTAGTTGTATGGGGAACTCCGGCCATCCTAGTGTATAGAGGGTAATTGAGCGTAGGATGGAGGCCCGTTCTGACTGGCTTAGCGGCAGTGGGGGCACTGCGTAAGCAGCACTTTTTGTTTGTAGTTTTATTACTGTGTTTTATTTTCCCTTTTTCTTTCGCCTTTGGTTTTCATTATTATTTGTGAGCACTTGTTGTGCCTGTACCTGTATTGGTAAACGCCGTGATTCTGGTTACTGTTGTCAGTATCCAGATCACAGACAACAGCGCCATCTACTGCATCAAATAAATCAGTACGCCGGAGCGGCGTTACAAATAAAGTACTGTCTCCTTGTGTCAGTGAATTGCCCACCACCCTTCCACAGTAACCTAAAACTGCTGACCTAAAACACCTGTGCACACCAAACATTCATTATGAATAATAACACAACAAATACAAAATAATACAAAATACACACAAGGGCGGGGTGTGAAGCCAAACAGTGATAGGAACATCAGCTGTATTGAATGATGTGTAAAAGAAAGTAATTCTGTTAATTGTGTAATTCTGTAATGGCTATATGGTAATAATCCCTGATGTATAACCCCCTCTAGATAATGATGTTTAGCTCTTATGGTTCACCAAAGATGCTGAAATGATTGCAAAGCCTTCCATTTTCCCTAACATGGAAAAGTTTTTGGTGAACCTTTAACTGCGGCATAAGTCTTTGTTTTCAAGATTCTCATTTTATTGTCTCATCTGCTCATTATTATAGCTTTGACTGGGAGGTTGTAAGCAGAGGTGTTAATGTTGACAAACTCTTTTAAAAATATCTTAATGATTAAGAACCCTTTTATCTTCTGTACTGTAATAACTTGTTAATTTCAGTTATTACACCTGTTTCATATTTTGCTTTTACTCTTGAATTACATTTATTTCCATATTGAATATATTTATCCTTTCCTTTTAAAGATTACCATTGTAATTTACAAGTTTTTCCCATGCTTTTCCCATGGTTATACTATTGTGATACAGATTTATTTTCCATAATTACAATTTTGCATATTTTAATTTAAGAGTAAAATAAATATTAGTTGTTTAAAATACATTACTTATACAGTATGTGCATTTAGTAATGTAAATGCATGTTGTTCAACATAATTTTGCTTTATATAGAAAGTGGGTTTAGTTTAGTCAGTATCACACTTACTGTAGCTGTATTCTGACGAATCTGCAAATTGAGTTATAGAACGACTTTTAATTGATTACTGCCTGATGAGATAGTGCAGTGTCTATTGCTTGTTTGGGATTGAAGAAGTATGTTATTTGAGTTTGAATGCTGCTTATTCTACTGTATGGAATAAAACATTGCATTTTTATTTTAAAGTTATCTTATTTTCAAAAGAACCCACATAGGATAAACGTTACCATGGTTTACCATGTTTATTTTTTAATAGGCCTTACCATACCTTTCTAAGCGTTACGGGCAGTGTTGTGTGAAGCACTGCCCTTACGGATTCTGTCCTTTCGCATTTCGGTGAGATGAGGTAGGTTTAACCTTCTAAAACCACAGATACCAATGAGCCTAGCTCTTTTGCATTGTGGTTTAGATTCTCACTTGCGGTGATATTAAAGGTAGCCCCCCCCCCCCCCCCCCCCTATTTTGTAATAAGAGCTTGTAATTATTTATCACTTCCAAGTGAACAAGAAATAATACAGCTGCCATCAGTGAATCAGTGATTGGGACATAAAACTTTCTGGATATTGATCCCCATTTTTGAAAATGTGGTTCTTTTAGAATCACAGAGGGTTATATGAGATATTTAACTTAAATTATATTTTCAACACAGATTAGTAAGGGGAATCCAGACCCAAGGCCCTGTTTTAAAGCCGTATGTGTTGTCTAATGAGACACCGAGCCAGAGACTCAGACTCTTGAGCTCATCACCCAGGATCTTGCAGGCGCTTCTCCCCTACTTCATGACGCACCGCTCATGTTGCTTAGGCATTAGTTCTCTTCTGATTTGTTACAGGTTCCTCTGCCAAAACAGTGATGCATTTTTATGTGGATATTATGCACTACCTTGACATCAGTATATAACTAGTGCTCAAGGACTGCAATGCATATCTAACAGTGATATGCATTTAGTTGTGGAGATGGTGGTGTGGTTTCATGGTTCATGGAGCTGGGGAACGAGAGAGCCAGGAGATGCAGGGAATCACATCTTGGCTCAACTGACAAGTAATGAAAACCCAGAGTGCTCAAGGACTGCAATGGATCATTTCTAACAGAGATATGCATTTAGTTGTGGAGATGGTGGCGTGGTTTCATGGTTCATGGAGCTGGGGAACAAGAGAGCCAGGAGATGCAGGAAATGAGGGAATCACATCTCGGCTCAACTGGTAATGAAAACCCAGAGGGGCGGTTTTACTTCATAACTGTGTCTCATTCAGAGCTCCTGTTCACCCAATCTAACAACATATACCAGGAGGTTCTAAAACTAGCATGCTGAGGAAAAAATAAACATTACAAACGCATTTGAAGGATGCCAGCCACCAATGAATGAAGTTGGTATACCAGGCAATTACCAGGTATAAGCTATGAAGAACTTTATAACCTTTGGCGGTAGTCTTACTGTCTTGGTTCCCATCGTTTGGTGCCTCAGTCAAGTTTAATTGACAACTTCTTCAATTGGACTGTAAGTGGGTATGGGGTTTGATTCTCCAACCTTTCTGTACTACCATACCTTATGTTCATATATTTCAGGATTTCACAAATTTTAGGAGCACTGTGGTGCATATACTTATGGTTAATTCCAGATGACACTAGAATTACAGAATCTTTGTGGTTTAATTTGGTTATTTGGTTCACTATAGAAGAAGGCAGTGGACTAAAGTGAATCACTACCTCTACTAATAATATCACAGACTTAAAATACTTTTAAATCATTACTGCTGATAGGCTATATATAGTAAACCCTGTAATTTCCAATCCTAGCCACATTAATGATGTCACATAAAATTAGCTATATGCTTTCATTATTTTTAATTAACTGTATATTATAGGAGATTTTGTAATGATTTCCATTACATGAGAGTAGGTGTTAAAACTTCATGCTGATATTGGACTCAGCTCTCGCCAAGATAAGCACCAAACCAAGACATAGCTTCTTTTACTGTAAACGAATGTGATCTATCTGCGTTTCCTTCCATCTGATGATGTAGATATCCTTCTGCCTGGTGTTGATGGCTGAATTGTAATGCTTGCTCCAGGGATCAGCCTATTTTGCCTCTCTGGCACATCAGCACACACAACGGCTGCAATACTGGCTCCAGGGATCAACCACAGTGCGGCCTCCCTAGCGCATCAGCATGACAACCGTCTGGACTGAGCTGAGTAGGGAACTTCTCTGGGGTCTTCAAGTGGGCACCTTCCATCCTTGGTGTTTCGTCAACTAACCCACAACACCTTAAGAGGGCTCGAAAGTGATTCTGGCATCCCAGCATCACCCCCCTCCATCCCCTACTCAGCTAAGCCCAGCTTACTTACCTTCCTTTCCCTCGGCATTGCTTTCTTTCTACTGTGCTTGAGGCCCCCATCCAGAATCTTTTTGTCTCAACCACAGCCAGTTGCTGCTTCTCTCTGCTGCTTCAGATAAGTTCTTCACTATGCATTTCAACACTTGACCACTGAATCCGATGTCTCTGAGAAACCGGGTTGTGAGGTGTGCCACAAATCCTCAACAACCCACCTCCACTGAGTAAACCTGGACTCTCCATCCTTGCTGTTCCGCATCAGCAGCTAGCTGAGTGTACCAAAGTTTCTTCCTTTCATACGCCTCATCCACAGCATCCTCCCATGGCACGGTTAACTCTACCAGGTGAACAAGGCGTGCTGATCCAGACCATAAGACAATATCAGGTCGAAGGTTAGTGGTGGCAATCTCCGGTGGGAAAATAAGCTGTTTTCCAACATCTGCCAGCATTTTCCAGTCTCTAGCAGCTTCTAGTTGTCCTAGACGAGTTTTGGTTTTAATACCTTTTCTTGGTGGTTGCTCCCCTAGACGGAGGAATGTTGTTCTTTGTGTGTCATATATTGCTGGAATTGGTGGCAACCTGTTGGCCATGCTGCACTTGTCTTCCAATGCTAAGGCCAAACATCGCAGCACCTGGTCATGACGCCAAGTAAACCGTCCTTGGATAAGACCCACCTTGTATCCTGTCAAAATGTGTCTTAATGTAGCTGGCACTGAACACAAAGGACACCACGGATCCTCTCCTACGCATAGATTAAGGTTATGGGAGAACATCATATGTCGATCTGAGGAAACTGATCCTGCTCTTTTCCATTGTCCATAGATCTCGTCAGCTGATCCTGCGTTGTTCTACACTCTCCCATCTCGTCCTTGGCCTGGGAAACCACCTTTACGCACCTCATCCTCTCCTCCAGCTTTTGCACCTCGTTCTACCAACTTCCTCCGTTGAGCTGGGACTGCTTTGTGCCATGTAGGAGGAGCTGAACTGAGACCAAGGCCTCCTCTTACATGCTGTACTTGCCCCATGATATCAGTGATACGAAGGGCAGCCTTTGCATCTTTGTGGCAAAGTGCCCCCCCTGTGTGTGTTATATGTTACGTGTTGTGTGTAAATGTTGGTGTATAGGCATTGGTACACGGGATATAAGCGGTCTGTGTTTCACGTGTGTGTAAATTGTATATTTGTATTTAGGCACGGGGATGGCACATCACATCACGTGCAAGTAAAAAGTAATATGTGAGCACGGGGAATTGCACTTTAATTAATTCACGTGCAGTTGTACCGAGATTCCAATTGAATGATTGACTAGCAATCGAATCTCGGTACAACTGCATAAAAGCTGCATGTTTTCACTCACTGGTGGTTGGTGTTCGGTGAGTGGAGAACGGGTTAGGAGACGGAGGGTATTATAAAGTAAAAGTAAAGTAAAATCGTAAAGATAAGTGTTTTCACTCACCGTGTTTGTTCGTCTGTCCTGCACCGTCTGTTTAGTGGTTAGTCGTTTTGTATGTCTGTTTATTTTGGCGCAAGTGCCGTGTCCTGTTTTTGTGTTTTTGTTACAAACGTTTATTTTCTGTCTGTTTATTCATTAAATGCTGAGCGAAAGCATTCGCTCAGCTCCACCAAACTCCACATCTCTCTGTCGTTTGTGTTCCTGTCTTCTGGTCTGACGTCACCCACTCAGCAATTCTTGTCACAATCTTCCACAACTGACTTTGCTGCCCACTTTACAGCACAGGTGCTGCCTCCCTCACACATTCGTTGTGGGACTCTACCAATGTAATTTCCAATCGAACCTTGGCAGACTTAAACTCCTCGGTTACAGCTGAGACTGGCAGCTGCAGTATCCCTTTACCACATAGTCCCACTCCGCTGAGGCAGCGCGGAACTCCTAACCATTTCCTGATGTATGAACTGATTAACGCTTCCACACTCCTTCTTTTTGCAGCGTTTCTGTAGGCACTGAGCTCTGTGCAATGTTGCCAGCTTATCTTTTATGACCCGTTGTAACAGATTGAGTGCCTCCTTCTGACTTTGTTCTGCTCGCCTCCATTGCTTCCTCAATTGCCTCCTTTCTCTGTGCTCAATGTCCTGCTGCCGTCTAGACTTTACAGGAATAGTTTGTACTTTCTCTTTTCTTTTTTCAACTCCAAACCTGGATTTCATTCGACTGACTTGACTGCAAAGGACTAGCTCAAGATCTGCAGTTATCAAAGACATGAAGCTCCAGTTTTGTGTCTGTGACTGGAGCAAAGTGACAACGGTTAGGGGTTTGAAGATTCATCAAGGGAGAATGAAATGCTTGAGGGAGAAGGGACAAGGGCCTTGCATTGATCAGTATTTTTTACTTTTTACGAGTACTTTTTCAAAGTACTCTCCGTTCTCATATCCGTTAGTTGTTAACCGTGTTGTCAAACTTTGAGTCACCTTCGCAGACTCTAGGGGTATTTTTCTCTTTAATTTTTTAGAAGCCTTGGGCAGGTGTCTCCAGCATCCTGTTCCATTTGATAACACAGAGCTGGATACTGCCAGCTAGGATGGCTAACCCCTGCCAGCCCCAATGGGGTCTATTTCTTCCTGTCAGTTGTCTCTCCAGGCTGTCACACGGTCTTTCCCTCGTCGCCAGCTGCACTATTCACAGCAGTCACTGTTAGGGAGCTGATTTTCACCCACTCAAGGTCTCCTTCAGTGGTGAAGTGGTGGATGGGAATGGGCTGGGATCATGTCCATCATTATCAGAAGCATTAGGTGGGGGAAACATTGTTTGTGTGGTTGGGGAGGGCGAGATACATTAGGATCAGCCACGCTGATGATACGATTTATAGAATACAGGTACAGCCACGACCATAGAGTTAAATCCATCATAACCCTGTTGCAGATTATTGATTTACCTTTTTTTTTTTTAGCCATTCAGTTTATTCAAATTTTGTAAATTAAATTTCAGAATTAAATAGACTCCTTGATGGAAAGACCCAGTGAAACTAATCAAGCTGCAGGTGAATGGACTTGAAATCCAAAGTGCAGTTTTAAATCTCAATAGTCTTCCCCACTGGTGAAACAACAAGAAACTAAATTGAAATACATTGACAATGCATGCAAATCTGAACAAGGTTATCTTATTGCAATTGCCAGGACATTTTAATTATACATGTTTAAAAGGTTTCAATTGCCAGTTTTTGCTCCACTTAAAAAAAAAAAATTAAGCAGACAAACTTTAGTAAGTGTAAAAATGAAGCAATATCTTAATCATTGCCCCACATTTGTTAAAACGAGAAATGACCTCTGCCTGGGTCAGTCTCTGTATACCATAATTATACACACACAATGGCACACCAAACGTGAGGTGCAAGACCATTCAAATAACACATGATTCTATTACTGTGTGGATATCAGTGTCTCCACACTTCAGTGCTTCACAAATCCATTAAACTCATCTTGATGGCTCAAACATTTTGAACTGCTTTTGAAAAATCCAAATCCGGCTCAGGCACCAAGCTGTTTTCCCTCGGGCCACAAGTTACAGGCTTTCTTCAGCACAGCCTGACACTGAATTCAGATAACATGCGGGATTCACTTAAATTACTGCTTATCTGAAACACCTAGGAGAAAATGTAGAGAGCCGTGTGCAGTATAGCTTTGAAAACAGACTATAGAATGATCTTGACATACATAAGCCATTCTCTTGCCATTGTTTAGGAACTAGAATTAATATTTAAAAATGCATGTTCTTTATGTTAGTCAATCTTGCGCAATAAAGACCTATTACAAATATGTTGGGAGCTCTTTATATTGGGTGGCATAAATAAATATGCAATCACCAATGTAGTGAACTTTTCAATAAATATGGAATTCCCATACCTAATAAACAATGTTAGTATTAATAAACTTACCTCATACTTTACATATAGTAAAACAAATTAGACTAAAAGACATTTCAGATAATGTCTGTCTAAATTATTTTATAATTCACTGTTTAAGTTGTGGATAAAAAGGTAATTAGTTCTGCAAGCAAAGGGTTCTGGCAGAACAAGCACAAAGTCAATGTGATGATGCTGGATCACTTGCACACATACTTACAGGTACACTTTTTATTATTACTGTCTTCTGGGTTGAAGTTATGATTGTGTTATCTCATCCTTTAGGAACCATTGTTTCAAATGCCAAAACTTTTTGTCTTAAATGGATTACAACCATTCACCAGTAGGGGGAACTTCTGAGAGCCTCTATTAAAGGTAATATCACCTTTCACAACCCCTCGTAATCGTCCTAGAACCTACACTATACTGCATAGTCCTGCTTTGACGTGAATGCAAAGCTATGCAAAGTTTCAGAGAGGAATCGCTAAATACACCTGCAGACTGCAAATATTATCATTTGATTGGCAGGAAAATCCTTAAATCAATAACAGACCCTACGACAAAACAAAATTCATCACGTCTTATAGTGCCCAAAAAGACAGGAGGGGGATGTGGGTTACAAATCAGTGCATATGATGGCAAGCTACAGAACACAGACAGAACACAAGCCCCCAGATTGCCACCATTCAGTCAAACGACACTGCTTTTGCAAGTCATCAGTTAGATTTTGTAAAAAAATTGTGACAGTATGCGTTTGGTCTGGAGACCCACCTACACAGAGGCAACTCGCAGATGTAACAAGCATCTGAAATAAAGCAGAACTTAAGTATGACGTTTATTTTTAAGCTTTAATGCATTTTTAAAAAACATTTTTCAAATATTGATCAAGGGTGCGAGTTTTATTGAAAACCCCAGAGTCCTGTTTTGGTAGAAACGATCGAGTCACGCTTGTAAGTTTGAGTGTTGACCGTCTGCACCCAAGGTCTGTATTTTAATATAAATCAGTATTAGTACCACATAATTTACAGGGGATAATATATCAATAAATGAACACTATTATTAACTCGTTGTAATAAAATCCACTGATTACAGCGCCTAGTAAATGCTCCGACCTAGACCTTAACAGCATTTATCTAAATCAGGACCTTTCTCTCTGTACACTATGAGCTTGAAGACAGGTGTGCAGTCTGCGTGCATGAGAAAGGAGTACTCTACTGCAATGCTTTGATTCAACACAATACAGTTTGATTAAGATCAAGATAGAACTTGTCATTTCGAGTCCCCTACCTCAATGATCATGTTTATTTATGTAGTTATTTATTTTATCTGCAGTGCTGCATTCATAACCCTATGCAACTATAAATGACTAGAGATGAAAAGCATTCAAACATAAAAGTTTAAATATAAAGTTATTTAAAAAGATAATAATACAAAAAAACATTAAAGCAGCAAAGCACTTACACAGCCATTACATGATTCAAGTATTTATATCTGTTTCTTTAAAATGAAAAGAAAACTTACTTTCACCCAAAGATAATTTGAGGAAAAATGTCTTTCTTGCAACTTATCAATCAAAGCCAGTATTAAAATATAAAGTGCACTGTAATTTGTATTAAATTATAATATTTCAAATCCTGTACTTATATATTTTTTCTCCAAAATAATACACAATTTAATAGTATCAAAATTACATTAACATTTTTAAGCATATTTGAAGTCTTAGTTAAGAAACTTATAAACCTTCCACAATATTCATTATAAACTATATGATTTCAAGTATTATTGATGTTATTGAAATGCACATTTTAATAATAGCAATTTCACAAACAAACAAAATGATTTGCAATATTTAAAATCTCACTTACCTATAAAAGCCAGCAGTAAAAGGTAAATTGCCACAAGATCCATTCTTGCTGGTACAGTGAAATTAAAGATCCAGAGCTTAGGCAAAACCTTTTTTTTCCCACTGTATCTTTTAAACAGACACAAAATATGCTAAGTATACATATATTTACACATATACTGCATATATAATGAAATCCACACTCACAATTTTCTCTCCTCAGATATATAAATACAAATCCTGAATATCTGGATTGACGAAACCTTGAAGACCATTCCCCTTAATGTGCGGTCACTTTAAAACGATTATTCATTAAAAAAAAAGAATAATAATATAAAAAAAACAATAAATAAGAAAAGAAACCTTGTCCCAGAATCCTAAGACATGGGAAGCCTTAAATATGGAGTTTAGATCCAATTAAAAAAAGATACCATTCTTTTTTCTTTTTGTTTTGGTTAGTGTGTTTATCTGTTTTCCTCTTCTTTGCTCCTCACTCTGGTGCAGTCTTGTGAAGTGGAGAAGTAGAGAAGATGAGTCTTCTGTCCAGCCTGCACTAGCAGTGATCTGAGACGAGTCCCACTGCCCCGCTGATAGCTACTGTGCTGCCTAGAGAACTAGAGTGAGGGAGAGAGCAAGAGAGCGAGAGAGAGAGCGAGAGAGAGAGAGAGAGAGAGAGAGAGAGAGAGAGAGAGACTGAGAGACTTAAAGAGCCAGTTACACTACCTCATAACACCAGCCCACCTGCTTAATGATTAATATATATATATATATATATATATATATATATATATATATATATATATATATTATTTTTTTTTTTTTTTACAGCAGTTATTTTACAAAGCAAAACACATTTACTAAGTTTCATAAGAGTGTATTACACAATATAAAATCAGGCTTTACCATGAACTATTATTTTTTTCTTTACTGGATTTACCTTAAAATGGACTATTTTCCAGCATTTATTTTATTGTATTTATTTGTTTTAGTGTTGGGCTGACCGGAGTTGAAAAAGGGTACAATGGCACATCATTTGAATAAAATGAGGAAGGCTGTTCAGTCCAATCGCTTTCCCAGACCTCAAAGCTAGGAAGAGGCTGCTCTGGAGAAAAATGAAAATAACTCAATATGGAGCAACAGAATCTACAACTACTGTAAGCCTTAATGTAAAAAAAAAAAAAAAAAATAGCATTTGAAGCAATTTATCTTTTAACTTTTTTAAACTTTTCTTACATCCACTAGGGGCGTGTGTTGGTAAGTAAGGAAATAACTCATGGCATTATACCGCATGCAGGATCCATGAAATCACCTGCCTTCATACACTCAGGAAGTGTGGAAAGTTCATAACTACTGCTCCCTGTTGTGTGTTATTACACTTCTAAAATTAGGATTAAAAAAAAAAAGAAAAAAATCACAACATTGAATGTTCACTCTGATTACAAAATTAAACTGGGTGGTAGTGCAAAAATATCTGCATGGTCACGTGATTACTAGCAACCAATCAAAGTGCTTACAGTAGTTTGTCACTAAAGCTCCTGTTTTTCTCTTGGGAGCTATAAAGCAGGTTAAATGTGTAAATTGAACTGAGGATTTTGAAAAGAAATTAAGCTAAAAACATCAATTGCCATGTGTGATTATTTTGAAAATTGAGCCTTAGTGCACAAACTAATTATGGGCAGCCACAGTAAACTGCCTGTATATTAAGAACTTAGAGTTTGTTAAAGAAAGGTTTAAATGATCAATAATAATGTGGCTTATACTGCAGAGCTATCTCTGGGGGGAATAATTGACAACCATAACTGGTCTCCATCATTCTCATCCAGAATGGTGGAGGAACACCAGTTGTTCTCAAATGTTTTGAACCGCACCCCCTTCTCTCTTGTGTGTGGTACTTGACGCCTCCCTCCCCCCTCCACACACATGTACATAGGGGATGAACCCGATCACACTCTGTTCGCCTACACTACATACATATACCAGTAAAAAAAAAAAAAAAAAATCCAACATGCCACTGGCTTCTCTGTATGTTACTGCTGTTGTGTGCTTTTCTTTTGCACGAACCAGCCACTGATGTTGGAAATGGTTGTTTGTGAATAGTTACATACCAAACTAAAATACATAAAGCAAATTATTTATAATTGTGGCATCCTCTAAATGTGAACTACAAGAATTTAGCGATGGAGTATGCCAGAGAAAAATTTCCCTCACTCATTCCAGTCATTCTCTTCTTTTACTTTTCTTTCTTTGACTTCCTCTTTCTGTGTCAGTCCAAACACATGCAGTTGTTACTTAGGACTACTTTGCTTTGTATAGTTTGTTCAATTGTTAAAGTTCCAGATTGCACCACTAAATAAACCTGGTCATCAGAATTGCTTCTGCGAATCTGTTAATCATGGGGCAGGCACTCTATAACGGGGAAAGACATGTCTTTGGAATCGGGGGCAAGCGCCATTCGCGCTTGCAGTCTCATTTGCGCTGTGATCAAAATACAACCCTAAGAGTTTTAATTTATAGACAGTAAGAGTTTAAGATGTTTGTGTTAATGAAAGGTTTTTAAAACATACTTTTCATGTATTTTCCTTGAGAAACTATATAAAATATGTAGTAAATGAAAAAATGATTTATATAAAAAAAATCATGATTTAAATCAGTGATTTAAATTAGCCAACCCTAAATAACAGCAAACGTAACACTGCAAATAAAAGTTTACCGATTGTCTCCAGCGCTTACTAGCGTGCACACCACGTAGTAAGTCGATAAACAACATACATCACCAGATGGTAGCAGACTTCGTCCAATAACACGCAAGCTTAAAAGGCACCAGTCAGATGCATAGCACCATCTACAAACTTTGACATACCAGGAGGTGTCGGCAGATTTGCTTTAAGTTGACATATAGGTTAAGATGTGCGCAGCCATTTAGAATTTTTTTTTTCCTGAACCTCATGCTACCCCAGGATACATTCTGCGCCCCCCACGAGGGGTGCACCCTACAGTTTGAGAACCACTGGCTTAATCCACGTATTATAACTACTGTATAAGTAGTTTATACTTGACTTATTTTCCTATAGCCACTTGATACAGTATTTCTGGATGCTACAGGCTTGTTTCCATAATGATCAATGTCCCTTAACCGAATTTAACAATTTTGCTACCATTTATCCTTAACTGAAGCAATTAAGTACATATCACACTCTGATTTTTATAGTCCATTTGAAAGAATGTTTTTACAGGGTATAGCTATAAACGCATACCGTGAAAAAAATATTTCTGAAAACATGAGAAAAACTGCTGCGACAGAACCGTCTAGCGCAGACCTGAAAGGAAGTAATAGTAAAAGGGGTTCCCTGACCGATCTGGTGCTGCCCTCGGATGAGGTGAGACTGCGGTTTCCGAAGCCGGGAGCGGAGGTGCGTCCCGCAGGGAACCTGTAAAGAACAAGAATAGGTGGGTTAGTTGGGACTCGAGCACTGAGAGATTAAAGCGGGCCACGTCCCGAAATGTTAAATATAGGATAGAGCCTCACTTCAATGAGGTAAGAAAAGCGCATGAGCTGCGAAAGGATAGTGTGACCGGGGGTCCCTTTGACTCACGCGGTGAGAACCTCCCTTAAGCAGAACCTCACCGTAAGACATACAACAGAGCACGTGCCAATGCATAACATAAATTCGAGGATGGAAAGACATATAAGACGAACAGAGAGGGATTAGAAGGGTTAGTGTGTAATGGTTTATGTGTTCGCCTGCCGCTTAGTGGAGAGGAAAACGACCCCTTCTAAAAGGGGAAAAACCTCTGGTAGCCCCGGCGGTCAGGTAGCCCCTACTCCAGGCATGCTAGTGATTTTCTGATGAGCCATGATGACTAATGAAGACACGGATTAAGGTGATGGAGCTGCGCTTTGAACGGCGATGTTGCTGGGCTGGATACTGGGTAGAGCAAGAAAGAATAACGTTGGAGCTCCTGCAGCTGAATAGAGAAACTGAATGATACGCATCACCTGAGTAGGTAGGAAAATAGTTGATATATCTTGGCAGCGCTGTGCAAAGAAGTGACCTGCAGAGAAAGGAGCAAGAGTTTAGATATTAGCGAAAACGTTAAACTGAAGCATGAATGACGGGGTCTGAGCGTTTGCTACAAAACAAAAAACGCTAGACAGGGAAGGTGTGTGTTATTAGGGTTTAAAAAGGAAATTGGTAATGATAGGCAGCAATTAATGGTCCCGGCATGCCCCCCCCCCCCCCCCCCAATTCCACAGAAAGGCTAACATTTATGTCATGCCCAACTCATCTGCAGAACTCCAAAGATGAATGTGACAAATTTTTTCAATGTTTTTCTTTTCTCTGTTCTGTTTATTAAAAACGTTTAAGCTAGTCGTTTTATCTGAAAGCTCTGTGGTCATTTAAGTACCCTGCAATGGAGCTTCCCGATTGGTGGATGAAAGTTCTGAGGTTTCTAATTTAAAGTGCTGTACTGTACTCTGAATACAAGATATAGAGGTCCTGTTTAGTGCATTTTCTCTGTGAATAAAGGACAGAAGAAAAACATTGGACAAAAGAGCTGTGCCTAATAGATGCATAATCAAGTATATTCTGTAGTTTTAAACAATGGCCTACTGATACTGCTTTCCTACAGTATGTCACATTTAAAATATCAGAAAAAGACTGTCAGGGGGCACAATAACACTAATTTTGGACCTGGTGAGTGAAACCACCCCAGTTTAATTTGGAAGAGTTCTATAATTAACTACTTGGATGGGCGTTTGGTTGGTTCAATTAAAAAATAGAACATGGTTTGAACTAGGATGTCTTTACCAACCCTACCTTTCAGAGAGACCCCTGTAACAGGTGTGATACACTGCCGTTATGGATTCTGTCCCTTGTCGGTGAGATGAGATGAGGTTAGAAGCCTCAGCCCTATTACATACTTATCTATTGTTGATGTTGCAAAGACAAAAATAAACACAATTCAGTGAATGCTCAGCTGGGGGTTGATTTCTTCACAGGAATCACTTTACTCTATAAGCGCAAATCATGTTGCATCAAGCTACATGGTCCCAGATATTCACTTTCCAACTCATGTACACATGTGCCCTAAGCAGAAAAATAATGAGGCAGCTCAGGACATTCCCTTGAAAAACTATGATCAGTATGCTGACGGGGCTGTGCATTAATTTACAACTGGCTGAAGCAGCTGCATAATGTTACAGACGTAAAAAGACGTAATCAACAAACATGATTATTAGGTTGGACAAGAGAAAACGTACTGAATCAAGGTGATGTGCACAAGTACACATTCGAACTGTGCGTGAGGAAATGCTCTTAAACAAAAACAAAAAAAAAACAGGGTCAGTTTAACGTAGTAAATTAATAGTAAGCACTGAGAGATCTAGCCTTGGCAAACTTTCATATTCAATGCTGCTGAGAAAATACTTTTCAGAATCTACCATGCATTCCTTCATCTGAATGACCATGTGAATCTCACTGTTCCAAATGACTCTGTGTTGTTAAACAGATGCTGAGCTTGATTTAAGGAAAGTCGTTTCCTGAATTTAGGTTTAAAAAATGCATTATTTTCCACACTGTAGCAGGGCTGGGCCATGCACATAAGGAGGGGGCTTCTGTGATTGTTTATTGTTCATCGAATGTTGTGATTGTAGAAATAAATAATAGTGGGATTGGTTTCAATGGGGAACCTGACGCTCTGTGTGTAGCAGCCTGCCTGCTGTGCTGTGTGTGTTGCAGCCTGCCTGCTGTGTTTAGTTGTGGGAACTAGCAACATGTCTGTTTACCAGCTGTGAGCTCCTAATCAGCAGGTGGGCGCGGTGCAGCAGAGCACCAGGAATTAAAGGACCCCGATTGTACAGATCAGGGCTGCTGTAAGCCAATAGGGGTCAGAGCACTGCTCCTGCCCAATCATCAGTCCATCTGTGCTGCTGAATGACTGGGTTAAGGAAACAGAGTGACCACCTCCAACGGTGATCAAGTGAATATCTGAGGTTGGAGTTGGGTGAACTGCATGAGGAACAGGGAGTTAGTTTCGGGATAGTAGATCCCAACCAGTATAGCAGACAGGTGTGGAAGCGGGACCTCCATTTGTTAGCAGAGTAGTGCGAGCCGTCTTCAAGGCACATTTATTTTGATAGTTTTTGTACTGTGTTTATTTTGTTTATTGTACACCCCTGTTACAGACGCATTGTTATATAAAAGAATACTCCATGAAGGTCCATAGAGTGCTGTGGTTATTTCTAGGGGTGTACTGCTACTTATACTCTTACTCATACTCATAATTGCCAAGTATTTATCGGTAGGTATTAAATAAATTACTTCATTAATGTGTTGATTTCAAAACAAGAAACGCCAGTCTTCTGACCTTTACAGTTGAGTACCAATCAATGGCAATCAACAGGTGTCCCCCTTTTCATTATAAATATTTTTCAGTTAAAAGAATAGAAGGGCATACATATACAGTTTAGGCAATATTTATGTAGTGTTTTTTTTTTTTTTTACCTTTATTGTATCCTGTGTTGTATAAATCAGAACAAATTAATAAATCAGTCAAAATAATGAGAGGCAAGGTTGGATAGTAAAGCCATAAATATTTGTAAGCCTTTTATTATGCTCTTTTCACATAATAAATTGTTACGAATATGCTCGTGCTGTACATATAATTAAGTAATATCGTACTACCAGTGCAACAGGTCACCAACATTTCTGAAGCAAAATAGGTTTTATGGGTGTGATTAGCCAAATATTTTGGTTGCAAATATTTATGGCTATATATTATTTTGTTTAACTATAGAAGATAAAGCATAAATAAATAACTAAATAACATAAATAAATAACAGAATATGTTTCTGAAGTTCACACCGTGAGTTCTTTCTTTCTTCTGTAGCATGTTTTGTAATTCATTTTCTGTTAAGTCACAGAATCGCCATACAGCAGTTTTTTTCCATTATGCCAATTTATCTTGTTGTTTAGGAGTGGAGGTGGAGGGCGTTCCTTCGAAAAGGGGAGGGACTGACAGTGATGTGAACTAATTACATGACAGATGGAGACTATTGCCCGGTGGTGTAAGGATGTGAGGGCAATAGTTAAATCTATTTTTGCTCCTATGATGAGGTTTTAACCAATCACGGGCCAGAATTTCCAAGCACTGATTCATACTCATTTTTTTTTTTCAACATAATCCCGGTTTGTTTTGATATTTTAAGTCACACACCCTGGGTCATAAATCAGCTGGGGGATGAAAACAGAAACTTTTCTTACATTTCTCCCCATAGTGTTTAACATGGTACCCCTTGCAACCATGCTACTATTTATCTGTTCCCACAACAGCCCGTCATTTAACTAAGAGCCTCAGCGTTGTGGCAAGAGGGAGCATTATTCTGGATACGCTAATGCCATTAGTTGAACCCTCCTGAGGGAAATTTGAGAACTGTTTTTTTCCGTATCATCCCCGGCTCGCAGACTTGATGAGTTGACCCATGATGTGTGAATAAAAACATCAAAGCAATCAGGTTAATGTTGTGAAATATATCGCCATCATATAGACAACACACGATAGAGCGAAGGTAAATTAATGCTTTTCATCTAAAGGGTGTTCTGTGGCCCTTTGAACATGATCAGAAGCAATTAAATTGTCTTTCTCTATAATCACTACACAACACTGTGCAAGAGGTACATTCACAAACACAGCCTTGCTATGAAATGGCATCTCTTTACTCTGTATGTACTGTAGTATTTAACCAAAATAAAACAATACAGTATTCACTGACTTTCAATGTTCTGTTATACTGTGGATAATAACCTTTAAGGGGGATCGAACTAATACAATTCTGTGGTGTAAGTCTGCGTGCATACATTTGTATGTGCGGATACATGGGAATATGTTTACCTGTGTGTGGTTGTCTGTGTGAGGCACTGTGACAGGGAGGACCCTCTAGCGCGGATGTGTGCATCTGGCACGCTTAATAGGAGACGTGTTGCTAGGCAACCAATTGAGCAGGTAGGCTCGCCCAGCGCTGAGCTGATCAAGAGGCCCAGATTGGCTGGGGGGCATGACCAGGGAGGCTGCACAGGCAGAACCAGCTGACAATCAGCAACCACCAGAGGCGCTGTTGAGGGAGCAACTGGAGGCGTGTGCAAGGCATATAGCGAGGCAGCTGCTGCCGTGCCCGGCCGTAGTAGAAGTAGCTGCTGTCCAAAGAGCCAGATGAGGAACTGCGTCCCAGAGTAGGAGGAGTTGCCTGCCTGAGACAGCCAGTGAGGAGGAGACTACCTCCACCACAGTCCCAACCACCATCCCTGGGCAACAGTCCGGTGCCTGTGGGTCAGAGCTCTTGACCCGTGCTCCCAGACACCTGGATCTCACATCGCTGGGCCTGAGTCAAAGGTCGCAGCATTACCAGGCACGGTTGTTCACCCAGACTCTTGTTACACTCCCCTTGGTGAACTGGACATCACTGCATTGTTGCCAAGGCTCTCACCTCTGCCAGCAGCTGCAGCCACCCGGTCACCATCCTGTACTCCGGTTGCCCTGTCCATGCCGGCCAGGTCTCCTGTCGCCATTTCCATGTCCTTTTGAGGTGGCACTGGAAAAGACAGCGACTCACCCGTTGACCCCCCACCCTCCAAAACAAAAGAGGAACCAGCTGAAGATTATCGAATGTATCATTGGCGCCATTCTGAGGGGGAGGGTATGTGACAGGAAGGGCCCTGTCACTGGTTCTAGCGCGGATGTGTGCAGCTGGGACGCATAACAGGAGACGGGTTGTTAGGTCTGTTTTGGCTGGGGGCGCATGCCCAGGGAGGCTGCATGCAGCTCAAAAAACATCTGCATCACAACTTGAGGCTACTGCATGGCTATTGCTACACAGACGGGCTCTGAGTGAAAGCTTGCTGTCTTTCATCAAGGAGGAGAGCATCAGCTCTACAGGATTACTACGGAACCCCTCAACTGCAAGACAGCTTGTGAAGGTTCTGCCCAGCCAGGACTGTCGTAAAGACTGGGAGGTAGGGACTTCAGGAGCAACAGCAGTAGGTTAGTTTAGGGGATGTTGATCCCAACCAGTATAGAGAGTGTTTTTTCGTAGTATAGTAGGTTCCTGGAGTGGGACGTCTCTTTTAGTGGGGCTAGTGCTCGCTGTGTGTGGCAAACCTTTTTAGCTTATTTATTTATTTTTTTTAGTAACTGACACTAGGGCTACCATTGCTGGTACCCTAGTGAGAAGACCTGTGTGTTAATTAAATCTGCATTAATTAAATCTGTGCAGCGTGTCAACACCCAATGCTCTGTGTCTGACTCAGTATTATTCAGTGGTGACCCACGCACGTAACACTTCCCAGTTACAGGCTCTGATTCCTCAAAGCTGCCACTGCCACTAGAAATGAACCAAGATACTGTTAGCTGACCACGGCATGTGATATGAGAGAGAAAGAGACACTAGAGGTAAAACAGACAAATATTATTATGCAAAAGTTTGAAAGAAGGCAAACTAATAAACAACCAGTGAAATTAGAGTCCTGGGATAAGCAGCCAACAAAGTCTCTATTATTATTAGTAGTAGTAGTCGTAGTCGTAGTAGTACAAGCTGTTCTCTCTTTAATTATTTTATTTATATTATTAATAATATTAATATTAATAAACATAAGAAAACATATAAGCATATTATAGAATCATGTGATGATACAGATTAAATATATTTTAATAATTTCTTGTGATCCTAATTTAGGAATACAGAGAACCAGGAAAATAGGCTGTATTACCACTGCACACAATTACTCCAGATGACAGCATCAATGCACATGCTTATCTCTGCATGTTTGTCTGTTTATATATATATATATATATACACACAGTACTGTGCAAAAGTTTTAGGCAGGTGTGAAAAAATGATGTAAAGTAAGAATGCTTTCAAAAATAGACATGTTAATAGTTTATATTTATCAATTAACAAAATGCAAAGTGAGTGAACAGAAGAAAAATCTACATCAAATCAATATTTGGTGTGACCACCCTTTTCCTTCAAAACAGCATCAATTCTTCTAGGTACACTTGCACACAGCTTTTGAAGGAACTCGGCAGGTAGGTTGGCCCAAACATCTTGGAGAACTAACCACAGTTCTTCTGTGGATTTAGGCAGCCTCAGTTGCTTCTCTCTCTTCATGTAATCCCAGACAGACTCAATGATGTTAAGATCAGGGCTCTGTGGGGGCCATACCATCACTTCCAGGACTCCTTGTTCTTCTTTACGCTGAAGATAGTTCTTAATGACTTTCGCTGTATGTTTGGGGTCGTTGTTATGCTGCAGAATAAATTTGGGGCCAGTCAGATGCCTCCCTGATGGTATTGCATGATGGATACGTATTTGCCTGTACTTTTCAGCATTGAGGAGACCATTAATTCTGACCAAATCCCCAACTCCATTTGCAGAAATGCAGCCTCAAACTTGCAAGGAACCTCCACCATGCTTCACTGTTGCCTGCAGACACTCATTCGTGTACCGCTCTCCAGCCCTTCGGCGAACAAACTGCTTTCTGCTACAGCCAAATATTTCAAATTTTGACTCATCAGTCCAGAGCACCTGCTGCCATTTTTCTGCACCACAGTTCCTGTGTTTTTGTGCATAGTTGAGTCGCTTGGCCTTCTTTCCACGTCGGAGGTATGGCTTTTTGGCCGCAAGTCTTCCATGAAGGCCACTTCTGACCAGACTTCTCCAGACAGTAGATGGGTGTACCAGGGTCCCACTGTTTTCTGCCAATTCTGAGCTGATGGCACTGCTGGACATCTTCCGATTGCGAAGGGAACTAAGCATGATGTGTCTTTCATCTGCTGCAGTAAGTTTCCTTGGCCGACCACTGCGTCTACGGTCCTCAACGTTGCCCGTTTCTTTGTGCTCCTTCAAAAGAGCTCGGACAGCACATCTGGAAACCCCTGTCTGCCTTGAAATTTCTGCCTGGGAGAGACCTTGCTGATGCAGTATAAATACCTTGTGTCTTGTTGCTGTGCTCAGTCTTGCCATGGTGTATGACTTTTGACAGTAAACTGTCTTCAGCAACCTCACCTTGTTAGCTGAGTTTGGCTGTTCCTCACCCAGTTTTATTCCTCCTACACAGCTGTTTAATGATTGTGTTTCAACCTACATATTGAATTGATGATCATTAGCACCTGTTTGGTATAATTGTTTAATCATACACCTGACTATATGCCTACAAAATCCCTGACTTTGAGCAAGTGTACCTAGAAGAATTGATGCTGTTTTGAAGGCAAAGGGTGGTCACACCAAATATGGATTTGATTTAGATTTTTCTTCTGTTCACTCACTTTGCATTTAGTTAATTGATAAATATAATCTATTAACATGTCTATTTTTGAAAGCATTCTTACTTTACAGCATTTTTTCACACCTGCCTAAAACCTTTGCACAGTACTGTATATATTGCATGCATGTTATATATATATATATATATATATATATATATATATATATATATATATATATATTGCATGCATGTTTGCCAGTGCTTCACAGGGAAATAGTACTATATATGAAAGCAATAACACACGACAGGGTGTTCAAATGTGGTCCAATATCCACAGGCCTAGGGAGACACTGTTTTTATTTTATTTTCGATAATATGAATGTAAGTTTAAGGTGTTGCAGGTTCATTATCCCTTATTTCCATTTGTCTTATTAAATAATTGTTATTTCACTAACTGTATTACAATAATGACACATTAGGAAAACACAACAACAACAACAAAACGTTTGGCATGTAACATCTCGTGCCACTTCACTGTCGATGCAGTCCATTCCCAAGCAGGACACACCGCTCGGCTGAATGCTATTGTAATGCGATATTAGAAGTGCTGGGGAACATGTTTCTATAATAACCATTTTATTTATCCAGTAATTCATTTAGAATCATTCAAACTCTAATTAGCACCTTTTTTATGAGACAGGGTATAGCCAGAAATGCAATTACAAAATGAGCAAGGGTTGCATTTAGGAGTCTTTGAGAGGCTCTGGGAGCTCTTTAAAAAGTACACATTTGTAATTTAAATTAGTGGCAATTGTTATAGCGAGCAACAGGTCATAAAACGTTTTTTTTTTTTTTTTTAAATAGGCTAATGAGGTTCTGATAGGATTTTATATACAAAGAGTGATGTCCACAAAGGATACATGCTCATTTCTGCATTAGTCCCATGCTGGAGGGGGAAAAGTTCACATTTCTTCACTTTATATCCAGATCTTTAACCACAGAGAGAGAGAGAGAGAGAGAGAGAGAGAGAGAGAGAGAGAGAGAGAGAGAGAGAGAGAGAGAGAGAGAGAGAGAGAGAGAGAGAGAGAGAGAGAGAGAGAGAGAGAGAGAGAGAGAGAGAGAGAGAGAGAGAGAGAGACTTTTGGCTTTTAAACATTAAAACATTACAAATAATTAAACATCCAAATACAAAAAGTTCAGGTTTATATTCGTGCTGAGTATGGGGTCAATGAAACTGTCATGCATGGTTACAATGTACTTCATGTGCAATTTTATTTTCTCATGATATAACACTAACTCCAAGCCTAACCCTAACCCTTTTCTGATACAATATAATAAGAGACACGTGATGTGTTACCAAATAAATAACCAGTAAACCCCGTCTGGTATTTCCCTATGCTCATCTACGCTACATTATATACATATTATGTTTACATTACTCATGAACTATAGGTACATCTCGTAGAGCATACCCCCACTATGTTGGTAATATGCAATATAATAATTATTTTCACTTTAAACTTCATTAACCACTTCAACTCCAGATGTAAACATGAAACCCCTTCCCAGGTACCAGATTTTGAAAATAACAACAATAATGTTTTCAAACCTGTAATTGCTATAAAATGATGGTGGACTGGCATTACCGTACTGTAACTCCACATCCTCTTAATCATCATCGCTGAGTGATAAGTCAGCATCACTTTCGCTGGTATCGAAATTCGCCAAACCAACTTCTAAATCTTCATCACACACATTGTCGCTCTCCACGTATGTTGCCATGAACAAGTAAAACTAATAATAAAACAAAAAATAATAATTTAAAACACTATATATATATATGCACTTATAAAAGTTGAATGGATTCCCACAATATATATATCAGTCTTCTAAACGCCCACAGGTAGATTGTTTCTGCTGCTAAAACGGCTATGAGATGCAGCTGCCAAAAAAAAGGACCAGCAGACTGAGGCAAATTAAAGTTACAGAATTATTCAGACCACCAAAAACCTTAGATGGAGCATTGTGCTTTACATTGTTTTAATTTTCTTAACTGCAACAGTCGCCTCGTTCTTGATTTTTCTTCTATTTCATCAGTAAGGGCTGAAGATCTTGACTTAGAGCAGCTAAGAACTTTTGTTGTATTCATTTCAATTGCACGTTTAAACAATGCCTTAACAGCAAGTATCAAAGCATAGAAACATTTTACTGAATTGAAGTTTAATGATTCCTAAAGTTCTGTAATGTGTCAAAGTTGTACCGAATTGTATTCTTTAATGATTTTCAAAGTTTGGTATATGGTATGTTTATTACAGTATTTCATTACCTTAATTGTAGGTGTGAAAGTTTTACTGAATTGCATTCATTTATGATTTGTAAAGCTTTATAATTTTGTATGCTTAAAGGGGAAGGGGAACATGTATCACTTTGTGATTATATTTTTAAAAAGGTACAAAAGCAATGTGTTCTTGGGTTTCTTTTTATAGTTTTTGACTGGTATTTGTCAAAAGAGCTGTTTAAACTCCTCGATTTATCAACCTGTAATTCGCCATGTCTGAAATTCACTTCCGGTGATGTCACTGGTTGGAAGAATCAGACCAGCGTAAGGTAAATTGCATAGGCCCTGGCTGTACAAATAATTTTTTATAAGAATTCGGGTCTACATTATCATCTTCTCCCAAAACAAAAAGACTGAAAAGTACTGAAAAGAAAAATGTTCCTGATTTCATGAGTTTGCAGTACTCACTTTGTTGATTACAGCGGTATAAAGGACATTTCACTGCTGATGGCACAAACAAATAAATATGTCAAGACAGGCGATTTAAAAGATACGGCCTTGCCGTCTGTATTTAATTTTATGTCGTATGATCACAAAAGCTGTGACTGTCGGACACCAACAACAAGTGAAGAAAAACAAGATCAGAGATCATTTAGAAGAAGACGACAAGAGTCGAAGGTCTTGATATTCTGTTTATGTTTGTGCTTATAATAATATATCTATGGGTACTTTTGGAATTTTACTGATAACCTACTGTACAGTATTTTCTCAACACTGGTAAACTCAAACATACGCACCGACCACAAAGAACACATAAACATTTTAATGCACTGACATTTATAAAAAGCGTGTCAATCATGGGGTTTCCATGCGGGTCATTTTATACGTGAAATGTTGATGCGCGTGCACATTTGGGAGAATTACTCGGGTAAATCAGGTTTGTGGCCGAAAAAAATGGCCAAAGAGAGGGATAGGGTAAATCTCATTTACTCGTGTGAATGACGAAACACACGGGAAAACCACACCCAGTTTCGCATGGAAACCCGCATTTCACGTGTAAATGTTAATGAGCGTGTTTATCCTTAACTATAAATATTGCAAGGGATCAGGTCAGTTGTTACTGTGGATTCCAAGATGGCAGAAAGTAGTGGCTGATGGGTGATTTTATGGTTAGCAGTGGAGTAGTTCACCTTAATGATAACACTATGTAACACAATTTTTGTTCCTGGGTAGTAAGTGTTATTTCCTAATTGCTTATGCCTCAAAAGTATAGAAAATGGCTATTATTCCCCACAAACTTTGCTTTTGTGACCAGGCCAGTGATATTTTGAAATGTACCTATTTCCAATGAGAAAACGGGCGAATTTGTGTCTTTTCGTTCACATAAAGTCAGAAAAAAACAACATATGAATCCAAATTAACATGTATTTATACTAAAGTAATACAAAAATGACTACAAAAGATTTAGAAGTGAGTAGTTTTTCGAGATTTACAATCATACTGTAAATCACTTTCACGAATCAGCCCCCTTACTTTATTACATTTATCTTCAAAAACAGCACGAGTACTTTACGCTTGTGCTCTTAATTGTATTACTTGCACTGTGATTTTTTAAATGTATTTTTGTTTATGACTGTAAGTCACCCTGGATAAGGGCGTCTGTTAATAAATAATAATAATAATAATAATAATAATAATAATAATAATAATAATAATAATAATAATAATAATAGTTAATTTACATATCAACCTCCACCTTTTCCATTCATTTGCATGATGTTGGGTGAAAAGCACGTTTACTCGAGTAAAATAAACTGAGCAAATGGAAACCCAAAAAAGCATTTTACACAAGACATTTGCCATCTCTGTTATGTTAAATTCTCCAGTTATCCAACCAGTGATGTCACTGTAAATATGATATATTGCTAGTAACCTATTCTATCACATTAAGATTTGAAATGAAATAAAGTACATTCAATTACAACTACTAATTTCTTCCACAATCTTTTATTGTCAAGTGTAAAGTTCAATCTGTTTCTAATTTCATATTCTTGTATGTCTTCAAAAACACTGACAACATAAATATATTTCTTGATTTTTCTTGATTTGTGTGACATGACATTTGTACTGATAATTTAATTGTAATGTATTTTCTTAGTGTGCAGTGCTACGGCAGTTTATTATTTTATTAGTTTAGTTCTGCATATAATCCTGCAAATAGATAATAAAAATACAACAACCACAACTTATATAGCATACAATTGCTAGTTTCTAATGTATATAACTACATCAGTTGCATATCCCTAACCCTGAAATGATCTGAAACACATGAATTGAACACATTTTTAGGCACCTCCTTTAACTCAAAAAGTATACAACAGAGTTAAGCCCTTTTTCAGTTTCAGAGATGACTCCATGTTTACCAAATTTTATTCTTCTAACTGCTTTAAACCCTAGTTATTGAGGTCTTAGATTCCATGTTTATAATGGGAGCTTTGACACAACGTATCTACAGAGGCTATAATTAGCCTGGTTTAACCATCAACACGTCAGTGAAATGAGCACATCGTACATTAGCATAGAGTCCAGGGATAACCTCTCAGGAGTCTTTTTTAACTAGATCTCAAACTATAGTACTTGACTGACATGCCATTAAACATGCTGTTAGAAAGCAATGCTGTCATGTCTCATAAAGTTAGAAGGAGCTTTGGTTTTGAAGCTCCACAACTTTGATTTCCAGCTTGAAATAAACTGAGAAGCAGGGTCATATTAACCTGTGCACAAATCATGCTAGAGCGTAGGGCCCCCAGCAGAATTGGGGCCCCGCGAGGTCGCTGTTTGTTTGGGACCAGGGTTCATACACTTTTTCAACATCAAAATTCCATACTTTTTCCAGACTTCCATTTGTTTTTCCCAGACTTGTGTTTTAGTTAGTTTCTACTAGTTTTTCGATAGTTATCCACATAGGCGGGCAGCCGCAGAGCATTATAGCTTTTTGATCCAGAGCAGAAGTTGCTCCTGGTTTTCTAAAAAGTATTTGTCAGAATCTGGAGCCGCATATCTAGCAAGAGACAATGCAGGTATGCAAAAGAGAAGTAAGATACAATCTAAGAAATGTCCAATATTTGAGGACTATGTTGCATTATTTACAAAAAGAATATAAAAAGTTGTATCCTTGTGCCAAAATAGGATAGTATAATGGCACCAATAGTATACTAAAACCAGACAATTTTGGCACAAGTATACTTGCAGTATACTACTCTTTTGTAAGGGATGATACTGGATTCTTATCCAAACTTTTTCTTACCATCTGTTAAATGTTGAACACTATGGGAGGTGAAAAATAACAAAAATGAAATAACAAATATGCACGCATTATACATTAAAATGTGCAAGTGTCGTATATTAAACATACAAGTCAAATACTAAATACAGCACACCCTCGCTATAACAACCCTGTTTGGGTCCAAAGCCTTTTGTTCGCTACAGTAAAAGGACAATCCAAAACGAATAATATAAGCTGCTGGAGTAAGTTAAGGAAGTCACCTTGGATAAAGGCATTAGCTAAATTATTAATAATATTAGTACTGTTTTTATTCTTTGATTTTCTTTATTATTACAGTATTTGTCACTACTATCAAT
Organism: Acipenser ruthenus; assembly: GCF_902713425.1. Taxonomy (NCBI): domain Eukaryota; kingdom Metazoa; phylum Chordata; class Actinopteri; order Acipenseriformes; family Acipenseridae; genus Acipenser; species Acipenser ruthenus. Next base: position 91,451,682 of record NC_081190.1, on the reverse strand, counting down.
CAATCAATCAATCAATCAACCTTTATTTTATATAGCGCCTTTCATAGTGGACCACCATCACAAAGCGCTTTACAAGATGCAGTAACAACAAGAAAATCCATAATACTTTAAATACAGAAAAATGCATAATACATTAAATATAGTGGAAAGTGCATAATACATGATACATGATAGTAGCATAGTGCATAATACATGATAGTAGCATAATACATGAAATAGTAGCAGGAGCACAGCAGCTAATTGCAGATTTCTATGCTGATGATGCTCAGATTTTCCTCCCCTTCCCCACCTCTGACTCCACCATCTCCTCCCGTATCTCTACCTGTCTGTCTGCTATTTCCTCCTGGATGCACTTGCATCACCTCAAACTCAACCTCTCTAAATCTGACCTCCTTTTCTTTCCCTCCTTCTCCCCCTCTTCTGATCTCTCTATCTCTGTTCCTCTGGAATCTACCACACTCTCTCCCTCTTCCTCTGCTAAGAACCTCAGAGTCAACCTGGACCCCTGCCTCTCTTATTCCCAGCACATCTCCACTCTGGCACGCACTTGCCGATTCTTCCTGAGCAACATCCGAAGAATCCGACCATTCCTCACCAACTACGCTACCCAGCTCCTGGTCCAGGCCCTGGTACTCTCCCGCCTAGACTACTGCAACTCCCTCCTGGCTGGCCTCCCTGCGTCCGCCACCCGTCCGCTCCAGCTCATCCAGAACTCTGCTGCCCGCCTGGTGCTCTCTCTGCCTCGCTTCGCCCACGCTACTCCACCACTCCGCTCACTCCACTGGCTCCCGATCACCGCTCGCGTCCAGTTCAAGACTCTTGTACTAGCCTACAGATGCCTTGACCAGACTGCACCCAGCTACCTCCAGTCCCTCATCTCTCCCTACACCCCCACTCGACCTCTCCACTCCGCCTGCACTAGAAGACTGGCTCTACCTCCGCTACGCTCCCCTGCCTCCAGAGCCTGCTCCTTCTCCACCCTTGCTCCGCAGTGGTGGAATGACCTTCCTACAGATGTCAGGACTGCCCAGTCCCTGACCACATTACGGTGCCTCCTTAAGACTCACCTCTTCAAACAGCACCTGTAGAACTCCTCTGTTTGTATCCTGGGACACTATCACCCTTCATTTAAGTGTGCTTTATTTTGCTCTTATTTGCCCCCTATTTTACTGCATTTAATCCCGTACTTCAGAATACTGCAATCTGCCAAGTGTTTAACCTGTAGTATTTTGTATTTAATCATATCCTGATGTAACTATCACTATTTAATCATATCCTGATGTAACTATCACTATTATCTGCTGTATTATTGAATTGTGGTTTGTCACACTTGTACTTTGCTTGAACAAAAGTTATTGTATTTCTTGCTCTTATTGTATTACTTGTATTGTAACACTTGAAATGTATTTGCTTACGATTATAAGTCGCCCTGGATAAGGGCGTCTGATAAGAAATAAATAATAATAATAATAATAATAATAATAATAATAATATCAGGCTTAAAGAGCATGGAAAGCAAGAGTGAACAGGTGGGTCTTGAGAGTTGATTTAAAGCGAGCGACGGTGGAAGCATCACACACCAAAGCCGGGAGAAAGTTCCAAAGAGTTGGAGACATGAAACTAAACAAGCGTTCTCCAAGTGTGGTGCACTTCTGCTTGGGGATAACAAGCAGGCCAGAATCGGAGGACCTTAGCTTGCAGGCAGGGACATAGCGGGTCAGCAGGTTGAGGAGGTACTCGGGATCTGTGTTATGAAGGGCATTGTAGGTGAGCAGGAGAGTTTTGAAAATAATCCTAAACTTTACAGGTAGGCAGTGCAGCTGAGCAAGATGGTGGGGGGGGGGATATGATCAAGTTTTTTTACATCTGGTAAAAGGATCCTGGCGGCGGCATTCTGAACTAGCTGCAGTTGGTTTATGGCGCGTGCCGGGAGACCACCATATAGAGAGTTGCAGTAGTCGAGTCGAGAGGAAACAAATGCATGACAAAGTATCTCCGCACCCGGGAGTTAACGGTAGGGACGGACTTTGGAGATGTTTCAAAGATGGTAGAAGGAAGATTTGACCACGGAGGAGATGTGGGCATCAAAGGAGAGGTTGCTGTCAAGAAGTAAATAAATTGCCCAAACCCTCACAAGAAATTGTTCTGATCAACACAAAAAATATTTGTGAGAGAAGATGTGATGGTTCATGTCCCATCCCTTATAAAAATATAACTTTTAACAAGTGAATGTGTTTTAAAGGAATAAAGCGGGACTGTTTCTTAAGAACGCAATGAAAATAATAATATTGTATACTGTGTTTTATTTAAATGCATACGAATTGTTTTACATTTGCAATTGCATAAAGTATATATATAAAGTTATGACTTACCTGTGGGGTTGTAGGTGGCCGCAAGTGGATTCCAGGATAGCAAGGGAAAGAGAGACGAACAAAAATAGTTAGGTTAAAGCAGTGCTGAATGCTCAGAGCGCGTTTCTCGGTGAAGGTGCACATTCACAGAGAAATGCGTAGTTTGTTATTCAGTAACCTAAATTGTCTAAACCAGTAAAACTAAATTTTAAATTGGAGAATATGAGCAAATACTTACCTGTATGTTTGTAAATGGTGTTTGTTAGCATCGGCGTGGTGCTTGGGCGCCGCCATGTTTGTGTGAGTCGAGCAGTACAATGAGGCGCCATGTTTGTGAGGGGCAGATGATACCTCGTTTCTACCGTAAAGCCTGTTGGCAATGCGCAAGCCAAATTAAAGGATACCGGTGTGTAATTGAAGGGCAGACCATGCCATGAGTAAAGCAAGGGGTGTTATGATTTATCTAAAAATACAATTATACATTTTATATCAAAATAATTCTAGGTAGAATTGTTATTTAACCTAGTGATTTTTATATAACTTGGTGATTAGTTATATAATAGTAGTGTTGATGATATATACATGGATTTTAAAGTTAAATTTTTGGTTTCTTCCAAGGGGAGGAGTGATTTTAGCCTGAGTATAAAAGGGAGGCTGTGCTAAAGTAGAGGGAGAAGGGTTTAGAGAGAGATGGGTGCTGCATGAGTGTCCTGGCTATACAAAATAGCATAGCTCTACTGTTATATTGCTAAAAACAGTTTCTTCATCCTGCATTTAGGAGTTTTTTTTATTTTATTTTGTAAAAAGTTATTTTTCTTTTTCTTTGAGATTTTGTTTTGATATGCTTTTGTTTAATTTAGTTCCTGGATCATTTGAAAAATAAAGAGAAAAAAAGAAATTTTGCAACCAATCTTCTGTTGTCCGTGTGCTTCCCTGCAATACCATCTTTGGCCACTTGGCACATCCTTACAAGTGGTGTCAGAAGTGGGATTGTTAGTGGCCAGCAGGGGGCCCGAGATACCATCTCAACACAAGTGACGTTGCAGTGGAGAAGGACGGCAGTGAAACATGGCACCCAAACGTCCCCGAGGAACGCCAGCGGAGGAGATTAATGGTGTGGCGATGGCGGCAGACAGTGAGACTGAAGGGGTCCGAACTCCAAGGCAAGCTACACTGGGCAGCAGGGATCCATTAGTGATAGAGCTGACCAACATGTTCCAGTCTTACCTCCAGGTACAAGAGAGGCGAGAAGAGAGGATGGAACGGGAAGGAGCTAGACAGGAGCAACGCTGGAAAGCAATGCACCACCAGTTCACCCAGCTACAAGAGGAGGTGCAGCGGAGTTGCCAGGCTGAAGGAGAGGGGAAGAAGGTAAATAGACCCCATACCTCTACTGAGCAGTTGGCAGAGCCGTGGCAAAGTCTGTCTATGGGCTGGAGGGAGCCGGTACTGCAGAGGCTGGAAGCAACTGATGATATTGAACAATACCTAACTACTTTTGAACGCATGGCAACTGCATATGCTTGGGAGAAGGCAAGCTGGGCTATAAAGTTAGTACCTTTACTTACCGGTAAGGCACGCAGTGCTTTTGTGGCTATGAATACAGAGGAGACAATGGATTACGAAAAAGTCAAAGAGGCGGTGTTGAAGAAATATGAAATTAACATAGACACTTATAGACAGCGTTTTAGGGCAATGAGTGTACTATCTGAGGAAACTCCCCAAGAACTTTATGTCCGTTTGAGAGATTTATATAAGAAGTGGATTAAACCGGAAAAGCACACTAAGCAGGAAATCGGTGAGCTACTCATACTGGAGCAATATCTGCGTATGGTGAACCATGAAGTACGTGTTTGGATTAAGGAGCACAATCCCTCTTCTGCCCTGGAAGCTGCCAGGCTGGTGGAGACGTTTGTTGCTGCTCGCAGAGGACCAAAGAACTACCACTACAGTAGAGGGCCGAGCGCATCAGTCTGGGGTAAGTCTGAGGGGTTTGGGAAGGGTGTTGGTCATGCTAAAGTACAAAATGTTCCCATACAACCTGGTAAAACTGATAGGCCAAGAGTGGTGTGTTATAATTGTGGGCAAGAGGGCCATATTAAACCTAACTGTCCATTAAAGAAACCTAAATCGGCTAATCTGTGTTATGTCCCTAGACCTAGTCAATGGTTAGAAAAGGGAATTGGGGTTGAACAGCTGGTACAGATTTTTCTTCATGGGAAAACCTTACCTGCTTTATTAGATACAGGAAGCTCACAGACCTTAGTAAGGAGCGAGTTCATTCCCAGGGAGTGTGTTAATGAGGGAGCTACTCTCAGGATTAAGTGTATTCATGGAGAGGAAAGGACATACCCAACAGCTGATGTTTTTCTAGGGATAGCAGACCAGACCTTTTTGGTTACTGTAGGGGTGGTAACGGAGATACCATACCCTGTATTGATAGGCCAGGATATCCCTATACTTGGGGATTTAGTACAGCAGTCCAAGCCTTGTAGTCTGGTGATTACTAGGTCTAAAAGTAGTCCATGCCAGGACGAAGAGAATACTTTAAAGGACATGCCATTTGTCAGTGAAGAGCTGGAGGGAGGTCTTATTAAATCTCGTAAGAGTAGGAGGGAGAGACGTCGGGAGAGATTAAGAGGTACAGTGCAGAAGAATCAGGAAATAGAAATGTTTAGTGAGTCTGACGGAGCTGAAGAATTTGATGTACCAGAGAATCTAGAGGAGTTGCAAAGAGCTGACAGCACATTGCAGCATCTCTATGAGAAAGTAGAAGAGATTGCAGGGGAGGTGCAGGAAGGTGGTGTGAACCTGAAGGAAGAGCATTATGTATTGACTGGGGGCCTTCTGTATAGGAAGACAAGGGAAGAAACTCAGTTAGTGATACCCCAAGTACTGAGGAGTAAGATTTTAAATGTTGGACATACTGTGCCATGGGCTGGGCATTTGGGAAAGCATAAAACACTTGCTCGAATTTCAGCTAGATTTTTTTGGCCTGGCTTATATTCTGAAGTGAGTGATTATATTAAATCATGCCCAGAGTGTCAGTTAGCTTGTTCAGGAGGGAAAGTGGGAAGAGCTCCACTGATCTCCTTGCCAATTATTGACATACCTTTTGAGAGGATAGCGATGGATGTGGTAGGGCCTCTTGAGAAAAGCAGATCGGGTAACCGTTTTATGTTGGTTATCTGTGATTACTCAACCCGTTATCCAGAGGTTTTTCCTTTAAGAAATGTAAAGGCGAAACAGGTGGCTACTGCTTTATTGAAATTATTCTCTAGGGTAGGAATACCGAGAGAGGTGCTTACTGACCAGGGTACCAATTTTAGGTCACAGCTGTTGAAACAGGTTTATCGGTTGTTGGGAATAAAGGCAATAAAGACCACACCTTACCACCCTCAGACCGATGGACTAGTTGAGCGTTATAACAGGACTTTGAAGAGCATGCTATGCAAGTTTGTGTCTGATACTGGCTCAGATTGGGACCAGTGGATTCCATATCTATTATTTGCCTACCGTGAAGTTCCACAGTCATCCACTGGATTTTCCCCTTTCGAGCTTTTGTATGGCAGGCAAGTGAGAGGACCGTTGGATATCTTAAAGGAGGAGTGGGAGTTCAAATCACCAGAACGCCAGAACATTGCTTCTTATGTCCTGAAAATGCGAGACCAGTTGGAGCGGATGTCCACTCTGGCAAGAGAGAACATCACTGAGGCGCAGAGGTACCAGAAAACCTGGTATGATAAGAAAGCCAGATCTCGTTCTTTTACTCCTGGACAGAAAGTGTTACTCTTACTGCCTACTAAGGAGAGTAAGCTTTTAGCCAAGTGGCAAGGTCCATTTGAAGTGCTGGGGAAGAAAAGCCCTGTCACTTATGAAATCGCAATGCCAGACCGTAGAAAACCGAGGCAGATGTTCCATATCAACTTGCTAAAAGAGTGGTATCCAAGACAGGATGAAGTAAGCTACCAGATGTTTATCAGAGTAGTTGAAGAGGAAGAGGAGGAAGAACAACTTTATTTACCTCCAAAAGGTCAAACAGGGAGTTGGGACTTGAGTCATTTGACACATGAGCAACAAGAGCAGATAATGACTTGTCTCAGTCCTGAAGTGTTTCAAGAAAAGCCAGGGATTACAAACTTGGTACACCATCAAATCCAGCTAAAGGAGAACAGTCCGATTCGTCAGTGGCCCTACAGAGTTCCAGAAAGGTTGTTATCAGAACTAAAAACTGAGGTGGAGTTAATGATATCTTTGGGAGTGATTGAAGAATCAAACAGCGAGTGGAGCAGTCCAATTGTCCTTGTTCCAAAAAAGGATGGCAGTTTGAGGTTCTGTATGGACTTCAGGAAGATCAACGCTGTTTCCAAGTTTGATCCATACCCAATGCCCAGGATTGATGAGATGGTGGAAAAGCTTGGAAAGGCAAAGTACATAAGTACTCTGGACTTGTGTAAAGGATACTGGCAAATACCACTGGCACCTGAATCAAAAGAAATTACAGCTTTCCGGACACCTTTTGGACACTTTCAATTCACTGTAATGCCTTTTGGATTACAGGGGGCCCCTGCAACTTTTCAAAGGCTTATGAATCGAGTGTTAAGGGGAGCTGAGAACTTCGCAGCAGCTTACCTGGATGATATTGTAATATATAGCCAGAATTGGGAAGAACACCTAGGTCATCTGAGGTGGGTTATTGAGAAATTACAACAGGCAGGGTTGTCCGCTAACCCTAAGAAATGTGCCTTGGCAAAACAGGAGACCAAGTATTTAGGCTATCATCTGGGGAGCGGAGTGCTTCGCCCACAAGTAGAGAAAGTGGAAGCAATTATGCAGTGTACGCCACCAGCCACTAAGAAACAGGTGCGGTCTTTTTTGGGCTTGATTGGCTGGTACCGACGTTTTATTCCAGACTTTTCAACTAAAGCAGCAGTTTTGACAGAGCTTACAAAAAAGGCTAGTCCTAATAAGGTGAGATGGACACCAACTTGTGAAGAGGCTTTTAACCACCTAAAGCAAGCATTGTGTCAAGATCCTGTGCTTCAAAGCCCAGATTTTGATCAGCCGTTTGTGTTGCAGACGGATGCTTCAGGAGTTGGATTGGGAGCAGCTTTGTTGCAAGGAGAGCCAGAGAATTTGCGACCTGTGCTGTATATTAGTAGGAAATTGTTTCCTCGGGAAGTTAATTATTCAACTATAGAGAAAGAATGTTTGGCCATTAAGTGGGCACTGGACTCACTTCGATATTACTTGTTGGGAAGAACATTTACTTTGGAAACTGACCATCGAGCCTTGCAATGGTTGGGGAAAATGAAAGACTCTAATGCAAGGATTACAAGGTGGTATTTGACTTTGCAACCGTTCTCTTATGAGATTAAATATAGGTCTGGAGTACAAAACAAGACTGCAGACTTCCTTTCTCGCATTCCAGAGGAACACGATAAAGTTTAAGGAGGGGGAAATGTGATGGTTCATGTCCCATCCCTTATAAAAATATAACTTTTAACAAGTGAATGTGTTTTAAAGGAATAAAGCGGGACTGTTTCTTAAGAACGCAATGAAAATAATAATATTGTATACTGTGTTTTATTTAAATGCATACGAATTGTTTTACATTTGCAATTGCATAAAGTATATATATAAAGTTATGACTTACCTGTGGGGTTGTAGGTGGCCGCAAGTGGATTCCAGGATAGCAAGGGAAAGAGAGACGAACAAAAATAGTTAGGTTAAAGCAGTGCTGAATGCTCAGAGCGCGTTT